>NC_037671.1:32763402-32816187 GCF_003255815.1 Theropithecus gelada
AAAAAAAAAAAAAAAAAAAAAAAAAAAGAAATGTCTCTTCCACTCTTGTATTAATATTTTGGAAGTAAATAACATTTTTTTAAAATTTTGTAGGCTCAAAGCTTTAAGAACTTACCTTGAATCTCAGACGAGACTCTGGAATTTTGAGTTGATGCTGGACAACCTAACACATTTGGGACAATTGGGAGAAAATTATTGTATTTTGCAATGTGAGAAGAACACGAGCTTTGGCTGACTAGGGACAGGATGCAGTGATATAAATATTTATCCCCTGATACCTCATGTTAAAATCTGATGCCCATTGTGGGACGTGGGGCCTAATGGGTGGCGTTTGAGTCATGGGAACCAATATTTTTTGAACAGAGAGATACTGCCCTGTCTATGGAGTGCATGAATTGTTGCTCTATTATTTTCCATGAGAACTAGTTGTTAAAAAGAGCCTGGCAAATTGCTACTCTCTCTGTTCCTCTGTTACCATGTGATCTCTGCACATACCAGCTCCCCTTTGCCTTCTGCCATGAGTGGAAGCAGCCTGAGGCCCTCACTAAATGCTCAGACATTTCCAGCCATCAGAATCCTGAGCCACATGAACCTTGTTTATATAAATTAGTCAGTCTCAGACATTTCTTTAAAGCAACACAATATGGAATAAGACAACTTTCTCATCACAGGTATGTGTCTCTGGCAGCCAGCCCCCATTCTCAAGATATCCAGGATCTGCTCAGACAAGAGTTTTCTCATCAGTACTCTAAAGACACTCTTATCACTCAAGAGTCTAAGGTCTTTAGAAGAAACCAGGGACAAAGACTAAATGTTTTTGTTATACTTCAGATTACCCGCTTTTCTTTGACTACATATCTTTAATAGGAAAAAGGATTATAACAGTAAAGAGGTATTGTCATGTTATCAGAGTCTCCTTCAGTCATTCAAAATTAGAACAGTTCACCATCCTCTTGTAAGAATATGTCTCCCAGAATGACGTCACTCAGGTTTGCAGACACCACTCAATCTTACCAAGTTCCAAAAACAAGAATGGTCTCAGGGACATATGGCTTCACACTTTTAGGCATCCAGTATAATTGACCTAAGAGAAAATATCTGCCTTGCTCACACCATCTTTGAGGAGTTAAACTAATATTGAATTTTCCTCATATAACCCTTTGACTTATTCACTTACCCTCAGCCACTATTCCTCCCTCTGTCCCTTTATATCAGTCTTTTCCAGGTTTGGAAGTGACATTTGGTTTGTCTGCTGTGCTGGTCTAGACCGCAGGCAGCAGTAGTATTCTAGAATGTCTTCCCTAAGTCTACTCTTGATCATAGAGAGGAGGTTACATAGGTAAGGAACTAGTGGTGGCTATCTGACCACCAGTAGCTCTACTTACTGTTAATACTAACTTTGCCAGGTGAAATGAATGCTTGAGAATTCTTACATAAAGGTATAAAAGTATAGTTATGGTTTTTGGCTTAGGGATAATTCCTGTTTCTGGCACTTTTATTTACATCCCTATTCCTGATACTACGGCATCACATAGAAAAAACGAAATTTGAGGTGAAGTGTAGTCATTATTCCAGCATCCTCTCCCCTTAGGAAGAATTGTATGTATAGTCATAACAGCAGTGTCCTGATCCATCAGGACAAAGAGAGGGAGCTACCTAGTGGAGTCACTCTTGCAGCTCCCCCCATGTTGACAGTGAGCGCATTCATGGAGATATAAAAGCCAGTCCTTCATGTTTCTATTGCCCAACAATTATTTTGGCAGTTTTTAGACAACCAATGTTTTAATTGACTGTTTCAATTTTCTATCAAAGTTTTCTTCTGAGGCGGACATCTCCTTGTGCATTGTTGGCAGTTTGAGGCTGTAAAGTCTGCTTTCTTGTGTAAAGAAATGGAACTCAGCAGTTCAGATTTGTCCAATCTCTCCTTCTCCGGTTCTTTCACAGCCCTTGAAGTACTGACATCTTCCCCTGGTTGAGCATAGCACAATCCAGAGTCAGTGACTTTCCTGTCAAGATTCACTGGCAGCTCCTTTGGGGTTGCTGGCATCAGTCTGGCTTGCCAGCTACATATGATCAAAGCCTTCCCATTAGGGACTCTGTCACAGAGCCATCTGCTGCCTCTGCCTGTTTTCTTGACTAACAGTCAAAACAGACATTATGAGAAATGAGATAAATTAGCAAAATTGTGAACAAAAGAGAGATTATTACTAATGATCCTTACGAAGTCAAAAAGCATTATAAGTGAACACTCTGAAAAACCTGAAGCCAATAAGTTAGACCACTTAGATAAAAAGGACGGATTATTAGAAAGATAGAAACTGCCAAAACTGACTAAAAAATAGCCAGAAAACCTGAACTGTACACTAAGTTAGTAATTTAAAAACCTTCTCAAAAAGAAATGCCAAAGCCCAGATATCTTCACTGGTGAATTCTATCAACTATTTTGAAAGCTCTTTCAGACCAGAAGAGTGGAGGGAAGACTTTCCAGCTCATTTACAGAACTGGCATTACCCTCATATCAAAGTCACAGCAAGACTCACAGGAAAAGTATACCACAGACCAGTATCACCAATAAACATAAGTGAAAACATCCTTAGCAAACATTGGCAGATGACACACCACCACATAAAAAGGAATTACACTCCATGACCAATGGGATTCATCTCAGGAATATAAGGTTGGATTAACATTTGAAAATCAACTCATGGAATGCAGTGTATTAATGAAATAAAAGACATAATTATCTGAAAGTATGCAGAAGAAACTGTTGACAAAAGTGTTACCACCACTCATGTTCATAAGTTTCAACAAAATAGGAATGGAGGGGACCTTCCTTACTCTGATAAAGGGCATCTGTAAAAAACCCACAGCTAAAATCAAGCTTAATGAAGAAAGATTGAAGACTGAATGCCTTCTCCTAAGATGGGGATCAATGCAAGTATGTCCAATCCCATCACTTCTATTGAACATTGTACTGGAGATTGTAGCCAGTGCAATAAGGCAGAAAATTAAAAATTAAAGGCATCCAGATAAAAAGGAAAATATAAAACTCTATTCACAGATAACATGACCTTGTCTATAGAATTCACAAGCAGATAAAAGCCTGCTAGCACTAAGCACTAAGAAATAAATCCAGAAGGCCCCATAAGGTATCAAATCAATATAAAAAATAATTATTAACATATTTCTCTATACAAGCAATGAAAATCTCACCTTTCCTATCACACTGGTTACAAAAAGAGCAAAATAGGAATAAATTTAGGAAGAGAGCAGTGTTTGTTCACTGAAAATAAAAAAAGGTCTAAATAAATGGAGAAATGCAAGTTGGAAAGCTCAATAATACTGTTAAGATGGCAGTTCTCCCGCAGTAGATCTATAGGTTCAACACAATCCCTATCAAAATCCCAGCAGGGATTTTATAGAAAATTGACAAGATAATCCTAAAAATGTATGTGAAAATGCAGAGGATGCAGAAGAGCCAACACAAATTTGGAAAAAAAAATGGATTGTCATATAAAACTACAATAATCCAGACAGTGTGAAACTGAGAGACACAGAGATCAATGAACAGAAGTGAGAATCAAGAAAGATATTCTTACATTTTTTGTCAATTGATTTTCAATGAAGTTGCATAGATACAATGTTACATTTAACACCATATAAAATATCAGCTCAAACAAATTAGAGAACTAACCAGCTAAAATTGATGAGTTAAAACTATAAAATTTCTCTCCTTTTTTTTCTTTGAGATGGAGCCTCACTCTGTCACCAGGCTGAAGTGCAGTGGTACGATCTGGGCTCACTGCATCCTCCACCTCCCGGGTTCAAGAGATTCTTCCGCCGCAGCCTCCTGAGTAGCTGGGACTACAGGCGAGTACCACCACGCCCGGCTAATTTTTTGTGTTTTTAGTAGAAGTGGGGTTTACCGCGTTAGCCAGGATGGTCTCGATCTTCTGACCTCGTGATCCAACTGTCTCAGCATCCCAAAGTGTTGGGATTACAGGCGTGAGCCACCATGCCCGGCAAAACTATACAATTTCTAAAAGAAAATACAGGAGAAAATTTTTGTGACTTTGGGTAGTTAGGCAAAAGATTCTTAGATAAAATACCAAAAGCATGATCTACAAATAAAAAGAGAGAGAAGAAATTGGATTTAGTTAAAATTTAAAACTCCAGCTCTCCAAAGACATCAAGAAAATGAGAAGACAGCCCATAGACTGGGACAACTTAATGTTCATGAAAAACTTGTACACAAATACTCTTGCAGCTTTATTCATAATACCCCCAAACTCAAAATAATGCAGTTGTCTTTCTGTGGGTGAGTGAGATCTGCTGTTTAAATTCATAACTGAGTCAAACAAGTGCCCTTTCTCAAGGCTACCATCCTGCTTATCTGTGCAATAAGCGTGTCATGCATATTTACCATTTTCAAACAAAGAATATTAAAGACATGTACTCAAGGATCAAAATTTAATGAACATAAATTTTTTACTGCTCCATCAAAGACATTCTTAAGTGGGAATGTAATTTGATGATACTGCCTTGGTTCTACTGAGGTGCTGGGTGTGTTACCTACCATGGCATTTGCAGCATTAATGGAAAAGTCAACATAATGAAACAGGCAGACGGCATCTTGGTATTACTGTGAAAACAGGTTTCCCTCCTGGACTCTCTGAAGGCAGCTCAGGGGACACACCTTCAAAATGGCAAAGATCAATTATGGTTCCTAGTGGGACACAACCCCTAACCTATTCCAACTCAACACTCTCTCTCTCTCTCTCTCTTTTTTCCCTCATTCTTCCAACTTGTAATTGTACAAATTTTCAAATGTGCCAAGAAGCTGAAAGAATAGTGCAGTAAAATTCAACTTATCACTCTGATATATTTGATTAATATCTCTTTATATACTTGAGAGCAGCATGTGGAATGATAGACAATAGAGACTCAGAAGGGTAAGGGTGGCTGGCGGTGGGTGTATAATAGAGGGTTTTCTTGTTGGGTACAATGTATCTGTCTGCAGTGACAGATGCACTGAAGGCCCCGACTTTACTGCAACCCAATATAGCAGTGTAGCAAAACTGCACCTGTGCCCCATGAATACATACGAATCTAAAAATTGTAAAATAAAGTAATATCTCTTTATGTAGATACAGGTAGATATGTTGTATAGCGTGTGTGTGTGTGTGTGTGTGTGTGTGTGTGTGTGTGTGTAGAGAGAGAGGCAGCAGGAATGAAGACATTAAGATTTTGTGACTGAGCCATTCTAAAGTAACTTAAACATAAAACGTGCATGGACAAATGTCTGTGTGACAATAAACCTGAATATAAACATGAACGAATATGCCTATAAACACATCTCTGGATAGATAGCTTATGAACAAATTCCCTACCCCAGCTCCCTTACTGGTTACCCTGTGAACACAGGCAGGCAGGGAACAGGACCCAGCTAGGTTCCCTCATCCTCTTGCTTCCAGGCAGGTCCTGCATCCACTCCTGCTGCACAGAGGGCTCCCACCCTGCCTTGGTCTGTTTCACAGGTGCTCCCCTAACTCTCTCTGCCTCCACTGCCTTACCTGGGTGGAGCTGAGGCTGCCCTGACCAAGAACAGCACCACCCACCTGTGCCCCCAAGACCAGGAAGTTAGGAGGAACCACGCAACAGGGCCAGGGACTATCCCACGTCCCCAATCAGTCTGAACTGATGGCAGGAGATACTGATGCTTGCTTTACTCATCCTTATTCCCTGTTCATTTATTCTTCATTAATTCAATCCAATCTCCCCAGCAGTCACTTCACCCAAGAAGCAGGCTGACCTCTACTCTTCATAATCAGGAAACCACAAAGCACTCTCCATCCCCTCCCNATAGGACATGAGTCTTAGCAAAGATTTTACGGCTAAGACCTCAAAAGCACAGACAAAAAAAGTAAAAATAGACAAATGCGACTATATTAAGCTAAAAAGCTTTTGCACAGCAAAGGAAACATCCAACAGAATGAAGCAATAACCTGTTGAATAGCAAAAATATTCAGTAAGTATTCATCCAACTAGTATATCCATCCAATTAGTATATTCTAGACTAATACCTAGAATATACAAAGAACTCAAAACTTAGCAGTAAAAAATACAAATACTCCAATTAAAAAGTGGATAAAGGATCTGAATAGACATATCCCAAGAGGAGGCATACAAGTGGACAACAGGTGTGTAGGTGTGTGTAAAACACCCAACATCACTAAATACCAGGAAAATGTAAATTGAACTACAATGAGATATATCTTACCGTGTTAGAATGGCTATTGTTAAAAAATAAAAATAGTTGCTGTTGAGCATGTGGACAAAGGAGAACTGTTATACACTGTTGGTGGTAATGTAAATTAGTGCAGCCATTATGGGAAACAGTAGAGTGATTCCCCAAAAAACTGAAACTATTAATGGAACTACTATCTGATGCAACAATTCTACTTCTGGGTATTTATCCAAAGGAAATGAAATCAACATATCAAAAGAGTACCTGCATGCCCATGTTTGTTGAAGTACTATTCACAATAGCAAAGATGTGAAATTAATGGGTGAATTTATCAATGGATGAATAAGTAAAGTAACTGCAGTATATACATAATGGAATGCAATTCAGCCATTAAAAAAAAAAAAAAAGAATGAAATCCTGTCAGTTGCAGCAACATGGATGGAACCAGAGGTCATGTTAGGTGAAATAAGCCAGGCAAGAAAAGACAAATATAACATGTTGTCACTCATATGTGCGAGCTAAAAAAGTTAATCTCACGGAGGTAGAGAGTAGAATGACAGTTACCAGAGGTTGGGAAGAATGTAGGGGTGGGAATATGTAGAAAGGTGGATTAATGGGTACAAATGTACAGTTATATACAAAAAATAAGTTCTAATGTTCTAAAGCACAGCAGGCCAACTAAAGCTAAAAATTATGTGTATTTCAAATAGCTAGAAGAGTGGATTTTACATGTTCCCGACACAAAGAAAAGATAAATGCTTGAGGCGATGGATTCCCTAAACACCCTGACTTGATTACTCCACATTCCGTGCATGTGTCAAATGATCACATGTGCCCCATAAGCATGTACAAATGTTATGTATTACTTTAAAAATAAACTCAACACAATATGGGACATTTTAAACAGTACAAAAGTATGACCATGATAAAAAATTGCAAATATTTCCTTTTTATTAAGATCAACTTTGTAAGTTCAAGCAGAATGAAGCCCATACAGCATCAGAAGAGGTGGTTCTCCTGAGAGAATCTTCTTCCCAGTTAAAAAGGCAGAAACAGAATTCCTGGAGAAAGTAAGACTTTGGAGAACTGCACACCACTTCTTCTCAGTGTCTGGGATTACCCAGACGTAGGGAGAGTTCACCTTCTGGGAAAACTAAACGTTGGTTCCTGTTCTTTTTTGTAAGACCACAATTTCAGAAAACTAAGAGAAAGCATCAGCCCAAAGGGATATACTCTTTTTTATATTTTAGAATATCCACCACCAAGTATGATCCACTCTGTTATGAGATGAATTGTGTCCCTCCCCAGCCAAAATTCATACGTTGAAGTCCTATGTTGAGAAGAAAGAAGTGGCTGTCTACACGCCAAGGAGAGAGGCCTCAGAAGAAATCAACCCTGCAGCACGTTGACCTTGCACCTGCAGGCTCCGGAACTGTGGGAAAATACATATTTATTATTTCACTCACCTAGCCTGTGGTACTTTGTTATGGCAGCCCTAGCAAATTAAAACAGAAATACTACCTTTTCTACCCTGTCCTATATATGAACATGTGATTTTTTTTAAGAATATGAATTACCTGGGACTCCAAAGCATAGAGTGAGACAATGAAAAATGGATGATACAGGGTCATTTCCAAGCCTTTGTGGCCACCACACAAACATGGATGTGTCCCCATTTCTCTTCAGTTTCACACAGAGCAAAAGTTGTGGATATAGAATCACAAACTGTGTTTAATTCATTTGAGATATTGAGCGAGCTAGTTTTGCCCTAATTTTATAGAAAGATGATGAACAATCATAATTGCTAAACCAAAGAGGCTTTTTGGCAGGGGATGGCAGGTACTATGTATTCTCCTACTTTTAAAGTACATTTTCCTAAAGAGTCTTGTCTAGGAGTAAATGTCATCACTTTTTTCCTCCGTATTGATCACTTGGTTCTCCCTGCATTTCAGTAATGTTGCTAGAATGGAGGTGTTTGTCCATGATTCACAGATGAATCAAAGAGGCCCTAGGAGTAGAGAGCTTCTCCTGCGGTCACACAGCACGTGACTGGTGGAGGAATGACAGGCACACGACTCTCCAGGTCCCTAGTCCAGTTTTCTGGGTGCCATGAGAATTACAGCCTTTGGTTTTTCTTACATGTGGTTCATTTCTGAGCCTGAGAAGGAGAATGAACCTCAGGTGACTAACAGTTTTTGCTGTTCTGCACTTGTCTGAGAATGACACCAAAAGATTTTTAAAGACTAATTCTTTGGCTACCAACCCCATTTTGCCCAGGCATCGACATGGAGCAGGTGAACACTGCCTTTACCTATGACATGCCTGAGGATTCTGAGACCTGTGTGAATGAGGTAAGCTCCACACACAGGGACATTCACTCTCCTACCTGCTTATTTTCTGTGTCTTTTCACACTTCACATCGTCATCCCTCCCTCTGGTGTCTTCCTACTTTGGGGTCTTCTAGTTCTACCACCTGTCTCCTCGCAGGTGACTAGAGTAGGCTGGTTTGGAACAGGGCTTGGCCATCACCATTGTGTTAGATGAGAATGATGCCAGGATCCTCAGTGATGGGCCGCTTCGCTTTGAGGTCAGTGTTAGGAGCTGCCTGATGAGACAGACATCTCCTTCACAGTGAGTGCTGATTTCATGAAACCCTTAGGTCCTCCCTATTCCTTACTGTGTCTTCAATCCCATCACATAGGGCATGAGCACCTAATGCATAATGGACACTTGACTGGTTCATGTTCCCTGGCCTTTGATGCTGACTTGGGATGTTTTCCTGGCCTCCATGTGGGGTATCTGTTTTCTCTCATCATATTACATCTCTCCCCCCACCTGCAAGTCCATCCTCTGAACCCAGGCAGTACACCAGCGTCTGCATGTGTGCCATGTGTTCCTGCCTTGCTTTGTCCTTTTCATGCCTTATTCTGACTGTGCCATGTTTCCTCCTCAGTTGAACAGAAGTGGTAGGAGACTCGCTCATTCTGGAATGTGACCATCTGCCCTTCAGAAGAGGACAGCAGGGTCTCTGGCCTGGGATTCTGGAGTAAGATCATGTCACCCATGACAGAGACATATGCCACATGTTAGAAGCAACTTTTAGTGTTCCTTGTCCTGATTCCATAGAATGTTTGGCCACGGGATACCAAGCAACTATGGGGTTCCAAGTGCCTGTGTGACCCACAAAGTCATAGATTGCACAGGCCCAACAGCATTCATCATGACGTGAAAATGGTCCACCTGGGTTGTGCTTGAATCCCATGTTGACACCCCAGAAAACACCCAAGTCTAAAGTGGCACTGAACAAGCAAACAGACAAATGGAAGTTAGCCTGCCTTCACCATGGGTCAGTGCAGGCCTGGTAGGATGGGCACATGAATGGAACAACCACAGTGGCAGGCATGAGGCTATGTATGGGGCCAGCAGCACTAACTCCCCACTACTGCAGATCCAGCTGCTACCACCTCTGAATGTCCAACTCATCAGCATTTGAGTCCCATGATATGCCCCAGTGGGGCACTATTTCTTTACGTGACTACCTACTAAGTGACAAGTTGACTACTTTTAACTACTTCCATCTTGGAAGGGCCAGAGGTTCATCTTCACAGGGTTAGGCACCTATTCTATGGGTGGGTTTTCCTGTCCTGCTCTCAGACACTCAGCCAGCACCACTCTATGGGTGATGTTGACATTCCTGATCCACAAGCTAGGCAGTGCTCCTAGCCCATTATCTACCTGAAGGACCCACTTGGCAGGGAAAGTTTCAGTGTTTCCATGGCTGTGGGTTCCACTAAACCTATCACCATCTGCACCACAGGGGCTGCCAGCCACAAGGAATACTGGACAGGTCTTCTACTGGCACAACTCAGTGCCAGCCTGGAGGAAGAACTCTGAGGGGTGGGTGCCATCTTTCAGGACACGGTGCATTGTTTGAATCAGAGACATCTCTACAGTGCTGTGTTCTCAGTGGAAGAACATGTGGGTCCAGAAATCAAAATGAGGAAGCAAGTTTGGCTCCATGTCCAATCTCTTAGGTTCACTCAATGGAGTATTTTGCATATTTTATCTCCCAGCACTGGGCTGTGCAAGATACAAGGTTCTGGTTTCCAAAGGAGGGTACCCTTAAAAAAAGGAGACAAAAGACAGCCCACTGAACTACGCATGACGGTTGTCACCAGAGAAGTTTGGAGAGTGTGTGCCCAGAAACCACTTGGTGAGAAGAGGATTCTCCTCCTCTCCAGGCCCAGGTAATATATCCTCATCCCCAGGAGGAAGCATGGCTACTTTCATACAATGAGGGCAGAAGTGTGTGTGGAAACCAGAGGTCCACCTGTGAGCCTTCTGGTTTCCCTTGCCCCACTGTGTGAGCAGAATCATCCAGCAATTCAGCCTGAGAGGATTTGATTTCCAAGGCCCCAGACCCGTCAGGGCAGAAGGTTTGAGTCACACTCTTGGGTAATCCTCCAAGGCCGTGCTTCTGTGCTCTGACACCCTCAGTAGCATTGGTGCTGAGGCTCTGCTTTCCACGGGCTGTTCCCAAACAGTGATGGGTCATACCAGTGACACTAAGGCAGGACATTCTTGGGAGACACGGGACTCCTCTGATGGCCAGCTGTAGCTCCAGGACTCCTGCATGGCCTTGCTCAACTCTCCTTAGATTGCCTGTGGTCTAGGACACATCCATTAAACCTTCTCTCCTTCTGTCCATCACTGGGGGTCACTGACACTTGGATCTTGGTCTGTTGACTTTCCCAGGGTAACCTACCTCCCTTGCCACATCATCTGTCAGGTGTGTCCCCTAATAAAACGTTGTAACTTTAATCTCATGATGGCACTTGCTTTTTGGAGTATTTGTACTACAAAATCGTTTTCATCTGCACACCAGTGACCTCATTTATTCCAATTTGTAAAATCCTTTTGTTTATTGAACTTCTTCTACCTGCATTGGCTCCATTTGGCTGATATTTGTATTATGTTTTTGAGTTTGATGATATTTCTTGCTTTAAGTCACTAAATTTGGGGGTAGTTTGTTATGCAGCAATGGGTAACTAATGAAGTCCTCTTACATTTCCATTATTCTATAGAGGTTAACTACACCTGTTTTATTTCCTCCCACTTTGATAATATTAACCATACATAGGGTTTCTCATTTCTCAACACCTATTCTTTTCTTTATTTTAGTTTATTTTCTCCTTCGTTCCTTCCCTTTCTCCTTCCTTCTGTCTCTCCCTTCCTCTCTTTCTTTTCTATTTCCATTCAAGCTCTTACTCTCCCTCCTTCTCATTTCTTTTTCCTTCCCTTTTCTTCTTCTTCCTTTTCCTTCTTTTCTTCTTTCTCTCCTTCCTTTCTTCCTCCTTTTTTCACTCCCTTCCTCCATTTTTTCCTTTTTATTATGAAATCTTCCTAGCATATAAAATAACCCTATGTGATTGTGCTATCAGTAAGCATTTTCTGAATATATATGTCAAAAGTACACTGCCACAGTATATGAGAAACAAGTAACCAACAGGAAGTTATTAACAGAGTCTGAATAAAGCTCCCTGCTATTATTCTGCAGCCAAGACAGTGGCTTTTAACTCAATTCCTTCAACTCTGTTTTCAGAACATGTCATCAATATCAAATATTACACATTTATTTTAAAAGTTTAGGCCAGGCACAGTGGCTCATGCTTGTAATCCTAGCACTTTGGGAGGCCAAGGTGGGCAGATCACCAGGTCAGGAGATCGAGACCATCCTAGCTAACACAGTGAAACCCCGTCTCTATGAAAAATACAAAAAAATTAGCTGGGCATGGTGGCAGGTGCCTGTAGTACCAGCTACTCGGGAGGCTCAGGCAGGAGAAGGGTGTGAACCCAGGAAGCAGAGCTTGCAGCGAGCCGAGATCTCACCACTGCACTCTAGCCTCGGCAACAGAGCTAGACTCCGTCAAAAAAAAAAAACCAAAAAACAAAAAACAAAAAACCTATACTACAAGGCTACAGTAACCAAAACAGCATGGTACTGGTACACAGACCAATGGAACAGAATAGAGAACTCAGAAATAAGATTGCATATCTGCAAGCATGTGATCTGCAACAAAATCTGACAAAAACAAGCAATGGGGAAAGGATTCCCTATTTAATAAATGCTGCTGGGAGAACTGGCTAGCCATATGCAGAAAATTGAAACTGGACCCCTTCTTTACACCTTACACAAAAATTAACTCAAGATAGATTAAAGACTTACATGTAAAACCCAAAACTAGAAAAACCCTGGAAGAAAATCTAGGCAATACCATTCAGCACATAGGCATCAGCAAAGATTTTTGTGATGAAATCACCAAAGCAACTGCCACAAAAGCAAAAATTGACAAATGGGATCTAATTAAACAAAAGAGCTTCTGCACAGCAAAAGAAACCATCATCAGAGTGAACAGACATCCTACAGAATGGGAGAAAATTTTTGCAATCTATCTATTTGACAAAGGTCTAATACTCAGAATCTAAAAAGAATGTAAACAAATTATATGGAAAAAACTTCATTAAAAAGTGGACAAAGGACATGAACAGACACTTCTCTAAAGACATACATGTGGCCAAAAAACATATTTTAAAAAGCTCAACACAACTGATCATTAGAGAAATGCAAGTCAAAACCACAATGAGATACCATCTCATGCCAGTCAGAATGGCAATTATTAAAAAGTCAAGAAAGAACAGAAGTTCTGAGCTTGTGGAGAAATAGGAATGCTTTTACACTATTGATGGACATGTAAATTGGTTCAACCATTATGGAAGACAGTGTGGCGATTCCTCAAAGATTTAGAACCAGAAATATCATTTGACTCAATAATCCCATTAGAGGGTATATACCCAAAGGAATATAAATCATTCTGTTGTAAAGATACATGCATATGTATGTTCCTTGCAGCACTATTCACAATAGCAAAGACATAGAATCAACCCAAAAGCCCATCAATGATGGACTGGATAAAGAAAATACAGTACATATACACCATGGAATATTATGCAGTTATAAAAAGGAATGACATCAAGTCCTTTGCAGGGATATGGATGAAGCTGGAAGCCATTATCCTCAGCAAACTAACACAGGAACAGAAAACCAAACACTGCATGTTCTCACTTATAATTAGGAGCTGAACAATGAGAACACGTGGACAAAGGGAGAGGAACAACTCAGTTGTTGGGGCCTGTTGGGAGAGGGCGGTGGTCGGCAGAGCATTAGGAAAAATAGCTAATGCATGCTATAGGGGTTAATACCTAGGTGATGGGTTGATAGGTGCAGAAAACCACCATGGCACACGTTTACCTATGTAACAAACCTGCACATCCTGCCCAGGTACCCTGGAACTTAAAATAACATTAAATTAAACTTAAAAACAAGCTTAAAGCATTAAAGAAAAACAATTAGATAAAAAAGACTTTGATTTACAAAATCCTGAAACAATAGTTTGAATTTTGCTTTTAACATATATGCAAATCCTTTGATACTGCTCCCTTCCAGACGTGCAGCTTAATTCCCTCTCTCAAGTGTGGCTTGGACTTAATGACACACTTCTGATATGGCCCAGTTCTGTGTTCCCACCCAAATCTCATCTTCAATTGTCATGCTAATTGTAATCCCCACATACTTGGGGAGGGACCTCATGGGAGGTAACTGAATCATGGGGATGGTTCCCCCAAGCTGTTCTAATGATAGTAAGTGAATTCTCATGAGATCTGTTGGTGGAAACGTAAATTGATTCAACCACTGTGGAAGTCAATGATTGAACCTATTTTTCCTAATGATACCCCCACCACCGCCCTCCACCAACAGGCCCATGTGTGATGTTCCTCTCCCCATGTCCATGTGTTCTCGTTGCTCAGCTCCCAATTATAAGTGAGAACATGCGGTGTTTGGTTTTCTGTTATTCTATTAGTTTGTTTAGTTTGTTGAGGATAATGGCTTCCAGCTTCATCCATATTCCTGCAAAGGACTTGATCTGGTGCCTTTTTAGGGCTGCATAGTATTCCATGTTGTGTATATACAATATAAGGGATTTTTCCCCACTTCACTCTGCTTTTCTCTCTCCTGCTACCATGTCTTCTGCCATGATTGTAAGTTTCCTGGGGTACCCTCCTCATCCATGCAGAACTGTGAGTCAATTAAACCTCTTTTCTTTTTAAATTACCCAGTCTCGGGTATTTCTTTACAGCAGTGAGAGAACAGAATAGTATAACTTCTAACTAATAGAGTAATGCTGACATAGCAGTTTGCGAGTTTGGGTGTAGAACATAAAACTCACTGTGGCTTCCACCTTCTCTCTCTCTGTCTCTGGGATCATGAACTCTGGGGGAAGCCAGCTGCTGTGCCATAAGCGGCCCTGCAGGAAGGTCCATGTGGCTGAGAACTGAGGCCTTCTAGGAACAGACAACAAGGAACTAGGCCTTTTCCAAGAGCCATGTGACTGAGCCATGTTTCATGTGAATGCTCAGCCCCAGTGAAGCCCTTAGATGATGCAGGCCTAGGCTGACAACTGGACTGCAACCTTGTGAGAGGCCCTGAGCCAGAAGCACTCAGGGAAACCTCTCCTGGATTCCTGATCATTGGAAACTGTGAGAGATGAGGAATATCTGTTGTTTTGAGCTGCTAAGTTTTACATAATTTGTAATGTAATAGTAAATAATACCTTTTCACAAGACAGGGTGTACTATTACATGTTAGTTTGCATTTACTCTAAATTTATCATCATCATTATTATTATTTCCAAGACAGGATCTCGCTCTGTCACCCAGGCCGGAGTGCAGTGGCATGATCACCATGCACTGCAGTGTCGACCTCCTGGGCTCAAGGGACCCTCTGATCTCAGCCTCCTGAGTAGCTGGGACTACAGGCATGAACCAGCATGCCTGGCTAATTTTCTAACTTTTTTGTAGAGATGAGGGCTTCACCATGTTGCCCAGGCTGATCTTGAACTTCTGGAGTCAACAAATTTGCCTTCTTCTGCCTTCCATGCTGCTAGGATGACAAGCGTGAGCCACCACACCTGGCCTAAATTAATTATAAGACATTAAACAGGTAACTTAGTTTTAAAAGGTAAGGAGAATTTCCACGGCTGAAGAGGATGTATTTTATTACCGCTCACAATGATCACTTTACTTGAACTTCAATTTCCAACTGTGTCCCAATTAAACAGAAAAGGAAGATCCAACCCTTGCTAGGCTGACTCTATGATGGCCCCAACTACCACCTCCTGGTCATTCACCTTCCCCCAGTTATTCAACTAATGTAGATGCTGCTGTGAAGGGATTTAGCAGATATAATTAAGGGCCTCAATTAGTTGACTTTAGGCTGGGTTTCTCCTGCCTGGACTGTCCTAATCAGGTGAGCCCTTGAAAGGACTGGGTTCTTGCTGAGCATAGATTCACAGTGTGAGAGGGACTCTGCATGAGGGATTTCCTCCGCTGCAGGCTTTGAAAATGTAGGAAAGAACGATGGTGGGCACCAGGAATTGAGTGCAGCCCTCCCTGTTCTCTACATTGACAGTCAGCAAGGAATAGGGACCTCAGTCTTACAACTGCTAGAAACTGCATTCTGCCACCTCTGTATAAGCTTGAAGGAGGATTCAAAATGAAGACTCAGGTTTGGGAAGCCCGGAATAGAGATTCCATCTACATCATGCCCAGATTTCTGACTAAGGTACTATAAACAGATAAATGGGTATTGTTTGGCCAGGCGTGGTAGTGCATGCCTGTAATCCTAACATTTGAGGAGCTGACACAGGAGGATCACTTGCAGCCAGGAGTTTGAGACCAGCCCGGGTAATATAGTAAGATACTCATCTCTACAATTTTTTTTTTAATTAGCTGGGTGTGGTGGCACTTGTCTGCAGTTCTAGCTACTCTGAAGACTGAGGCAGGAGGATTCTTTGAGCCCAGGAGTTTGAGGCTGCCGTGAGTCATGATCATGTGACTGCACTTCACCCTGGATGACAGTGGGAGACTCTGTCTCTAAAAACAAATAAATGAATACAATAAATGGGTGTTGTTTAAAGCTAATGTTTGTGACAATTTGTTACACACTCTTATAAAATTCATACACAGGCTCCACAGACTCATGGAATGAACTGATGAATTGATATACACACTAGTTACATAAAATCTTCCTTAACTTTTTTAGTGTTTTACATTTTATAATTTTCTGTGATGCAATTTAATACACTCATATTTCATTCATTCAGTCAACAAAAATTAATTTAGTCCCTACAATGAACCAGGTGTCCCCTCATACGCTCACGTGCTTGGCATTCTAGAAGCTTCACAAGACCGAGGTGGAGCCACTGGAGTGTTTTAGGTGGAGAAATGACACACTTTGACTCACATTAGCAGGACCACTGTGGAGAGAACAGTCACGCAGCAGGTAATGGGAGAGTGCCAGTGTCACAATTCAGGAGTGACAGTGTGATGGGGACTAAGCGGAGAGGAGGGCCTGAGGGATAAAAGGGATGGAGGGAAGGGCTGAGGATGCAGGAGGTGAAGAAAAGGAGCAGGGGGACAGAATTCAAAAGCAGCAGAACTCTTAGGTTTGAACACATTGATTTACAGTATTTCAATACATTCATCTACAGAGCCTTGAAGGGTGTTACTTGCAGTTGGCCTTTAATACCTTAAGTGGATCTGCTTAAAAACTAATTTTTTTATGTTAATCAGGTTTTAAAAATACTAATTGTTCCTATAAAATATACACACCACTTAGATGTGGATACTTCCTAAAACCTGGCAGTGCATGAGCACTGGTGATGGGCATTGTGACTGCCTTTAGCGCTTGCAACTTTGTGGTGAATAAAGTCTGTACTGACTTCTGGTTACAACATAAAGGAACATAGTGGCTACTTTGTATTGAGGAGATGTTCTGGACTCACACAGAAACCCAGGGCTATGGAATGAAGGTAAATGTAAAATACAACAAGTGGGAGTCACAGATACATTGTCTGCCAAAGTGAAACTTAGGAGCTTTGTGAGTCCTGTTGTAATGCTTTTCGACACATTTATATATCAAGAGGCCAAAGTAACATTTTTTACCGATTAGATTTCTGATCATTCAGGGATTACCAAGATTCTGCTACCCACTGTTGTTAATAAACAAAAAGCAAACTGATCTCTATTCTGTCTCATGCACTCAGGCACAAATTTTCCAGATTTAAAGAAAAAGAAAAAAGAAAGACAAGAAAAAAAAAAGCCCTGTCTCTACACCTTCATTCCCAGGGCGAGCTCCCTCTCTGGCACCAAGCTTCCTGGGGTGAGTTTTCTTCTAGAAGACTCCAGGGGGACAGGTAAAGAGTGGGAGACAGGGAGTTCATTTCAGGGACAGGAATTCCAGGATGAAAAGTGAAGCGAGAGGGAGGGGTCCCAAGCCGAGGGTTTCTTCCCGGTTTCTCAGACAGCTCCTGGGCCAAGACTCAGGGAGACATTGAGACAGAGCGCTTGGCACAAGAGGAGTGGGGTCAGGGCGAAGTCCCAGGGCCCCAGGCGTGGTTCTGAGTCTCAGGCCCCGAAGGCGGTGTATGGGCTGGGGAGTCCCAGCGTTGGGGATTCCTAATCTCCGCAGAGTTTCTCTTCTCCCTCTCCCAACCTGCGACGGGTCCTTCTTCCTGGACACTCACCACGCGGACCCAGTTCTCACTCCCACTGAGTGTCGGGTTGCTAGAGAAGCCAATCAGCGTCGCGCGGCCCCGGTTCTAAAGTCCACACGCATCCACCCACTGGGACTCGGAGTCTCCCTAGACGCCGACGATGGGTCATGGCGCCCCGAACCCTCCTCCTGCTGCTCTCGGGGACCCTGGCCCTGACCGAGACCAAGGCGGGTGAGTGCGGGGTCAGGAGGGAAACAGCCTCTGCGGGAGGAGAGAGGAGCAAAGGGCCCTCCCGGTGGGGGCGCAGGACCTGGGGACCCGCGCTGGGAGGAGGGTCGGGCGGGTCTCAGCCTCTCCGCGCTCCCAGGCTCCCTCTCCTTGAGGTATTTCAGCACCGCCCGTGTCCCGGCCCGGCCGCGGGGAGCCCCGCTTCATCGCCGTGGGCTACGTGGACGACACGCGGTTCGGGCGGTTAGACAGTGACGCCGCGAGTCCGAGGATGGAGCCGCGAGCGTGGTGGATGGAGCAGGAGGGGCCGGAGTATTGGGAGCTGCAGACACTGGGCGCCAAGGCCCAGGCACAGACTGGCTGAGTGAACCTGAGGACCCTGCTCCGATACTACAACCGGAGCGAGGCCGATGAGTGACCCCGGCCCTGGACGCATATCACTTACTCCCTGCTTCATGCCTCAGGGACAGCTCTGGTCCCCCTGAGTCTCTGGGTCCAAGATTGACCCCGAGGCTGCGGGACCTGCAAAGATCCTCGACCCTGGAGAGCCCCAGGAGCCTTTACCCGGTTTCGTCTTCAGTTGAGGCCAAAATCTCTGCAGGTTGCTAGGGGCCGGACCTGGCTGGTGGGCGGAGCTGGGTGGGCGGGGCTGACCGCGGGAACTGAGCCAGGGTCTCACACCCTCCAGGTAATGTTTAACTGCGACGTGGGGCCCGACGGGGCCCTCAGAGTCACCCTCTGGTACACAAGCAGCCCTGGTGAAAAAAGCACCGGTGGCACTGATGGTGGTGTGAGATGATGTTGTTCTTTAGCTGCCATGAAACAGCATTTGACCTGAGGCTACATTAATAAAGATATTGCCTTTAGAATATAGAGGTGCTCTACAGTGATCATTCATTCAACTGACATTTGTTGTCTGCTAGGGATATGACTGTTTTTTGCACTTAGAAAACATCATTAAAGTAAAAACTTAAAGATTTCCAGCCTTGTGGTGCATACATTCTAGATGCAAGCTTGTCCGACCCGCTGCATGTGACCCAGGACAGCTTTGAATGTGAGAATTTTTTGCTTATCTGTGGTGGCAAATACCATGAAAATTATGCATGAACATTTTTTTTCTATTCTTTCTGCCCATCAGCTGTCATTAGTGTATTTTTTGTGTGGCTCAAGACAATTCTTCTTCTTCCCATGTGGCCCAGTGAAGCCAAAAAATTGGACACCTCTGCAGGCAGATGATAGATATAGTATAAGCAGAGTAGGAACAGAAGATGCTGAGTTAGAAGGTGGCAAGTGCTGTGTGGCAGGTGATCCAGAGTGCGGGCTGTGGGGACAGGGAGGTGGCTGTTGTGCTGGGTGGTCAGCATGGGCCTTGTTGCAAATGTGACCTTGGAGTAAAGATTTGAGGGATGTGAGGAGTTGTCTACAGGGATGTCTGGGAAAGTTCTTTTCAGGCAGGGAGACTTCAGTGCAGATGCACGAGGGCAGGAAATTGTCTGTGTTCCTGGAAGGACAAAGAGGCCAGAAGGGCTGGACACAGCGAAACTGAAGTGAGGTCCAAGGTGTGGCTAGAGCAGGTAGCCCTGGAGGGTGTGGGAAGGATGTTGACCTTTGCGCTGAATGACATGGGGAGTTAGAGGACAGTTTTGAAAAGTGGGACATGGTAGGACTTATCCTTTGAAAGCTTCTCTCTGGCTGCTGTGCTGAGAACAGAATTGAGAGGTGGGGACCAGTGAGGCAGTGTGGAAAACAGTGGGAAAGGAGTGGAATATTCCAGAATGGAGATGTTGCTTACCTTGACTGGGGTGTGAGCAGGGGAAATAGTGGGAACTGAAGGGATTATGGATGAATGTGAAGATGGACTTCACAGCACTTGCTAATGGATTTATCTGTGGTGTGAGAAGAAGAATCAAGGGCACCCACAGTGTTGGACTGAGTGAGCAGAAGGGTGGAGCTGCTGTCAGTGGAGATGGGAAGACTCTGGCAGGAGCATACAGAGGAGAGGGCATCGCAGGCATTCAGTGGAGGAGACATCTACGAGGATTGCAGGTGAGGGGCCCAGATGCCTCTGCAGCTACAGATTCATCATCCAATCACTCTCCTACTTCCACCACCCCTGTGTCTCAGAGCCAGAGCACTGATTCTCCCCTGGGCTGTCTGCACAGGCAGGTGAAAGTCAGAGAAGTTACGGTCTGCTGTTGGTTATAATAAGTAACAGATTATTGTGCTTTCTCAGATAATTAAAGAAATAATAAGAGGATGTATAATTAGAACACTTAGTCACAAGACTACAATAATGCAAAGTTTTTTATTCATCTAAAGAAGGAAACAGAAGAAAAATAGTTAAGCAAGAAAGAGATAATATTAGAAGGCAGCAAATGACAATGTACAGACTTAAACCCAATGAGGTCAACAATTACATTAAACATAATGGACTCAAACACTCTAATTATAAGACAAATAGTGCAAGGGGGTAAAAATAAATAAGTAAATAAATAACTAACTGTAGGCTATTGACAAAAGCCATAGTTTCAGTAGAAGATACAGAAAAGTTGAAAGTAAAAGGATAGAAAAGAAATACCAGACAAACATTCATGAAAAACCACATGGAGATGCCATTTAGAAGAATTACAGGACATAAGTCTCCTGAGACATGGAGCACATGCAGACAGCTCACAATATGTTTTTCCTTTTTTTCAGAGACAGGATCTATTGCCCAGGCTGCAATGCAATGGTGATATCATACCTCACTGTAACCTCAAACTCCTGGGCTGAAGCAATTCTCCTGCCTCAGCCTTCCGAGTGACTAGGACAACAGGCATGTGCCGCCACACCTGCTATAATGTCTCATTTTCTCATTTGCTGAGGTGTGATCAAAGAAACAATATCATGCCATGTATTTGACTTGCAGCAGGTACACAACAATGTCAGGTGAATGAAGAAATAAAACCATTTAGTAATCCAAGCCATATCCACATTTACATTTTACAGGTGAGGAGCAACATCCCAGACAAGTAAAATAAACTGATTTACATCATCCAGAGCAGAATCGAGAACATATTTCCTGTGCTAAAGGAATCAGAGCTCTACCAGCGGTCATAGCAGGTATCATGCAAGTCAGATACGCTAATTACTAGAATTGGAATTGATACATTTTGAGATACACTAAACAAAGGGTTTGGAAGGATTAACTGAATGCAGACATAGAGGAAGAAAATTGATTTGTTTAAAAGATGCATAGAATCTTTAAAGAAACAACTTTTTTTTTAAGTGGCCTTATGTGGACCAAAGTAAAGATGAGCTCAAGTGTCAGGTGGGAAAATGCCTGACTAAGTGCAGCTTCCAGACCCAAGGGAGACCTAAAAATCCCGGGACATTTTCGGTTGTCACGTGGGGATTGGTGGGAGGGGGTGAGTGGGGGTGCTGCTGGCAAACCTCCCACAATGCACAGGGCAGGCCACAAGGGAGTCTCTGTCCCAAACTGTTAATAGTGCTGCTGTTGAGAAACCCGCCCCAGAGGTAAGTGCTGTAGTGTCCTCACCATTTCACCGATTAAGAAACTGAGGCACCAGGGGGGAAACTGTCAGTAGGACCAGAGCTGCAGGTTGAATCCGGGCCACCTGGCTGTAGGGTCTTGGCTCCCCTGATTAAGTCAGGGACCTGGGAGCCGACCACAAACAAGCCCAGCTGCCTGGTGCCTTCATGGTCTGTGGGCGCCCCCTGGTGTTGACACTGGGCCTGTGGCCAAATGAGGCTTGAGGGAAAAGGGAAAAACAGGTTTAGGTAGGGGGATATTCCTTCAGGCTCTCCAGATTTTGAGCTATGACTTACGCTCAGAAAAAAATAATGTCCACCTTAATTATCTCTCCAACCCTGTTTTTCCCAGTCCCAGCCAGTTCCCTGCCTCGACTCCATCAACATCGGCACCTGCCAGACGCCCAGCACCCACCAAGTAAGGAGTGAAAAGACCCCAGGACTAAAGGACAAGACGAGGTTCCACCCCAGCCATCCCTCCCCTCCTAGAGCTCTAGCTCTGTGCGTTTAGTGCTTAGGCTGTTAACCTGGGGTCCGTGAACCCACTTTTCTATGACACTGCATGCAGAAGTGATGTTACATGCACACATGACTTCATTACAGGACATTGGATATTAATATTCATCAGATCAGCTAGAGGCCCAAGATACACTCTTCCCCCAACAACTTGTGATCCTCTGAATTAAAGAAAGGGTAGAGATTGAGGGAGGCCCTAACTCCAAATCTTCTACCACTTCCAGGAAAGTGCTGAAAAGCAGTGCAAGGTACTCAACCTGCGCTGGGGATACAGCAGGAAAGCAGAGCGTTCGCGGATTTCACATTCCATCAAAGAAATACCATTTTGAGAAAATATCCAAGTCACTTTTCTAAGCCCCAGGCAGCAGCTCAAAAAAAATAAAAAATAAAAAAAATAAAAAATAATCTTGGCCCAGATAAAATCTTTGAAGACATAAAATTTTGTGAGACCTGTATTTAGAGCAAAGGACAATTTAATTTAGGGCTGCAGCAGAAAACCCCCACATCATATAGGGTTTTTCCTCATCATGAAGGTCCCCTGAAGGGACCTTCTCCCCTCAGCAGTACATAGTGAGGCCATTGCTGTGTAAAAAGATAGAATCTCTTTCATTCCTGATGTTTACACTTACTACTCACTCTTTGACTTTGTAGATGCCAACTTCACATTAGACATCTTTCGGTTAGTTTCCTTACTCTGTCTAAGCAGAGAATTTGAAATTGTTTCTGAAGCAGAAAACCAGGGACTGGTTATGAGCTATCACCCCACTCTGTGGCTCTCTTAAGCGATAAGCATAAGAGATCGTGGGCCAACAGAATTTGTAGCAAGGTAAATATAAACCCTTCATTTCAGCCTATGTTTCAGTTTGTCTAGTGATGTTCCAGTCTTGCTCCAGTCTTGACATTTTAAAATTTATAATTTTACTTGCATTTGAGTTTATAAGAAGTCATATATATTCATTTCTGTTGGGTTTGTCAGTGAAAGCCTTCTCAAAACAACTGTGGAGGAAAGACAGGTAAATAAATGCATGGTGCTCCCATGTGTTAGTGCTCACTGCATCTTACAAATGTGTCACCCCCACCACGACATATGGTGCATCAACAAATGGTGCTGGGAACCTGGATATCCACATGCAAAAGAATGATGCTGGAGAAAATTCATGCCCTTCCATTACACCCTTTTCAAAAATAAAGTCAGCATGACTCAAAGAACTAACCTTAAGAGTTGAACCTGTAAAACCCTTAAGAAAATACTGAGGAAAATCTTATGGACATTAGAATTGGTAGTGGTTTCTTGGTTGGTGACCACTAGTACAAGTAACATAAGAAAAATGACAAATGAGACTGCATCAAAATTTAAAAACTTTTTTGCATCAAAGGACACTGTTAAGAGAGTCAAAAGAAAATGCACAGACTAGGAGGAAATATTTGCCAATCACATATCTGATAAAGAATTAATATCCAGAACATGTAAAGAACTACAATTCAACAATAGCAAAACAATCTCATTCAAAAATGAGTAAAAGACATGAATAGACAATTCTCCAAAGAACATATACAATAAGGACATAAAAATAAGGAATGCTGGTCAGGCGTGGTGACTCATGCCTGTAATCCCAGCACTTTGGGGGGCCGAGGCAGGCGGATCACAAGGTCAAGAGATCAAGACCATCCTGGCCAACATGGTGAAACCCCGTCTCCACTAAAAAAAAATACAAAAATCAGCTGGGCATGGTGGCACGCACCTATAGTCCCAGCTACTCAGGAGGCTGAGGTAGGAGAATCATTTGTACCTGGGAGGCGGACGTTGCAGCAAGCCGAGATTGCGCCACTGCACTCCAGCCAGGCGACAGAGACTCCATCTCAAAAAAAAAAAAGAAAAGAAAAAGGAATGCCAATAAGGACATAAAAATATGGTAAACTTCACTAGGCCAAATGTTGGTGAAGATATGGAGAAACTGGAACACTTGTACACTGCTGGTGAGAGTGAACAGTGGTGCAGCCACCATGGAAAACAGTATAGTGGTTCCTTAAGAAAGTAAAGATAGAATTACTATATGAGTCAACAATTCCACTTTTGGGCATATCGTCAAAAGAACTGAAAGCAGGACCTCACACAGATATTTGTACACTCAGACCCATAGCAGCACTATTCCCAATACCCAAAAGGTGGAAGCAGCCGAGTGTCCATTGAGGATGACGGGATAAACAGCCCATGGTGCACATACACATGGAATATTATTCCGCCTTAAAAGTGAACGAAATTCTAATTGGATGAGCCTTGAAAACACTGTAAGTGAAATAAGCCAGAAATAAAAACAAATATGATATTTTACTTATATGAGGTAGCTAGAATAAGCTAATTCATAGAAACAGAAAGTAGAATAGAGGTTACCAGGGAATGGGCAGTTACGTTTTAATGGGTACGGTTTCTATCTGGGATGATGAAAATGTTCTGGAAATGGATATTGGTGGTGACTACACAACACTGTAAATGTGCTTAATGCCACCAAATTGTACACTGAAAACATGGTTAGAAGGTAAATTATATAGTATGTATGTTTTATCACAATTTACAAAAAATATATCAACGCTAAATCCAATCACAGCTCTCATCGAGATTATTTTATAATGATGTTTCAACAAGCACATTGCCACTGTGGGGGGCGGGGAGGGGGGTCCTTAGGGTTCTTATGCCACTATGTTCTTTTGTGTCACTCCTCAGCCACTTTTGAACTGTGCTTATGCATCCCAATTCCTGATCTGCTAAGTACTTTCAGGAAAATTATTCACATGGTAAAAACTCATTAAGCACCTAACTTGTTCTTGGTGCTCTACCCTATGGAGTTGATCTCAGAAAAAAGAATCAAACTTCATTGGACCTCACAGATGGCACAGGTGGGGGGTTGCAAGATGGGTAAGGAAATTATAACACAACATGTTACAGTATTTTATATTACTTTTTTCTTTGAATGGTACATTATTAATATTTTATAATGACTGTACTGACTTACACGTACCAATGATCCCAAATTAAAATTACTGCTTTCTCTGTTTCTTATATATTTTTCTGTCTTTGTAAGTATTTTTAGAGTGGGCATTTTGGAAATAGCCCAACAATTTCATTTATATGATAATGTTTTGTTTACTCTTATTCTTGAAAGATGGATTTGTCAGCCACAAATTTCTATTTGACATTGGCTTTCTCTCGGCTCTTTGATGATTATGCCTCTTCTGGCTGCTGTGGCTGACAGGGAAAAATCAGTTACATCTTAAACCAGTTGCTTCTTAGATGATCTGTGTTTCTTCTGTAGCTACTTTGAAGATGACCGTTTCCCTTTAACATCTGAAGTTCCAGTGCAGTGTGAGTAAATGTGGATCCTTCATTCACAGTGCTATGTATACACTTGCTTCACCTTTACCCATAAACTATTTATGGAATGCCTCATACATTTACTCACTTTGTGATGTGTAGGAATTTAACTAGACTAATGTTAAGTCTCATTTGGCCACCATTTACATTGTGAAATCCAAAATAATGGCTCCATAAATATGTCCAAGCCCTAAGCCTATCACCTTTAGATATGTTACCTTACACAACAAAAGAGATTTTACTGACATGATTAAGAGGATGGACCTTTAGATGGGGAGATTATCTTGGATTTTCTGGGTGAGCCCTATCTGATCACATGAATCCTTAAAAGTAGAGATGACTGAAGAAATGTGGGTCAGTTGGAGTGCTGAATTTCTTTTACAGTAATTTCTTCATCTACTAAAATATGATTGTCTCTGTTTTTTAATTCTTTAAGTGGTGAAATGCATTAAAAGATTTAAAATTTATATATTATTGCATTCTTGGGATACATAACTTGGTCAACATAGTCTATTCATTGCATACAGGTAGATATAGTCTACTAATATTTTTCTCAGGATTTTCACACGTAATTATATAAAAGTGATATTCCTATAATAATCTTTCTTTATTGATTTCCTAACTGGTTCTAGAATCAATGTTATTCGTGCCTAAAAATTTGAGTTGTTTGGATTTTCCTATGATTCCCTATATATCTTGAATAGTTTATATAAGTCCATTATATGTTTGATACATGAGCATATTTATAAAACTGGATATGTTTGAAGGGAAATAGAATATTTACCATTGTTTTAACTTCTTTACTTGTAATAAGTCTTTCTGTTGACATAATTTTTCAGTTTCAAGACTGTTTAAATCTCTCCTATATCTGCAGTGGTATATTTGTCTGTTACAACACTGTCTTGTTCTTAATTAACACTGCCTGTTTCATTTCTCTGTTCAATGAACAGCTGCTTTTGGCAGGCTGGGTTCTCAGCAGTGGCAGCTGCCAGGTCAGCCTTGGTGAGTCGAGTCAGTTGCTGTGCCCATGCAGTGTCCATCCCAGCCACCACGGCCACTTTGTGCACAGACTCCGTGAGCAAGCCCTGTGCGGCTGAGTGGCATCGTCCATCAAGCCATCTTGCCCACCTGATTACAGGGAGCTCCAGCCCCTTGGAGCCCCTCTGTTAGGCATCCACGTGCAACCACATCATCACAGAGTCTGCCCATAGCAAGAAGCCTATGCAAACCTCTCTACCCCCTAATTTTTCATCTTTATTTTTCCCAAGTTCCTGACTTGCAAGCAAACCCATGAGCCACTGTCCATGATTCATTCACTCATGCTCTACTGGGGCATCATTTCACAACCCCCACCTTCCATGGGCCTGTGTGGGATTTCATTTCTAGTTCCTGGCTCAACAGCCATTAGCAAAGCTGTTTTGGTGTCAGCTCCCAAGCCTACTGCTCTTGTTGTAGGTTTTCCTCTTTATATCTGAGTCACAGGCATCTATTTCCTGGGATTTTTAATAATTGCACTGATTTGTTCAATGCAGCATTTCTAAAGACTTCCAGCAAGGGAGATTCTATATTAGCTTAGAGAGAATTGTTTCAAAACATCAGAAATGTATACTGGAATGAAGGACAACGTGCATGGAGAGAGGTGGACAAACCATGAGTGGGCCGTGGATTTTCATAAAGTGAACAGTTGAGCAAACAACACTCACATCAAGGTACAGTATTTCCAGCCTCCAGGAAACACCCTTAGGTTCTACTTGATCATAAATCACTCCCCAATGCTAGAGCAGCCACTTTCTTCATTTCTAACACCATAGATGAGATCTGTCAGATCTGAATACAGTCACCTCATGTCCTGGGTCTTGCTGTGCGTGATCGTAGCCTGCTCACGCCAATGGCTGTCAGTGCTCCATTTTACAAAGAGCTCACTCTTCTGTCCCTGCACTGTTGATAAACATGTGTTATATCCAGATTTTACAAACTGTGCTGCTATAAATAATATTTTCACATATTTTGGGACACAAATGCATGCATTCCTATTGGTATATAACCAAGAGTGCAATTGCTGGGTCGTAGGTGAGTGAATGTTTGGTTTAGTCTCTCAAAACACAAGTGTCTATGGAACTGACAAATAATAGACAGAGGTAAATCTCTTATTCTAGAAATTATGTAGCTAATACATGAAAAGAAATGAAAGACTGAGACTATAACCCTTTTGCAATCCACAGTGAACTAACAGATTTCGCCATTGAAGAGCAATGGCAATTAACATCACAAGAAAAGAATTAATCAATATTACATTATTCTTCTTGATGAAAAATATGATATTGTACTGTGAATCCTGAAAATCTGAGACAGATCTCAGTTAATTTAGAAAGTTTATTTTGCCAGCGTTAAGGATACATGCCCATGACACAGCCTCAGGAGGTCCTGACTACATGTGCCCTAGGCTGTCAGAGCACAACTTGGTTTTATACATTTTAGGGGGACATGAGACTTTAAGGGGACATGAGACAGTGATCAACATATGTAAAATGAACATTGATTCCGTTCAGAAAGGTGGGACAACTCAAGCAAGGAGGGGGCTTCTAGGTCACAGGTAGATAAGAGACAAATAGTTGCATTCTTTTGAGTTTCTGATTAGCCTTTCCAAAGGAAGCAATCAGACATGCATTTATCTCAGTGAGCAGAGGGGTGACTCTGAATAGAACGGGAGGCAGGTTTGCCCTAAGCAGTTCCCAGCTTGACTTTTTCCTTTAGCTTAGTAATTTTGGGGCCCTAAGATTTTATTTTCCTTTTACAGAACCATCAATACTTACAAAAAACAAAAACAAACAAACAAACAAAAAACTCTGAATATACACAAACCTCTATACCAAACTACCAATTTATAGAAAATACAGTAATAGAAACACATTAAACCACACCTTGGTGTGCAATCCACAAAATGCAAACAACCGGAAAGTTTACCATACAATATAAATTTCAAGGAGAAACCTATAGAACAAATGAGAACAAGAAACATATTTTTAAAGGTAAAACTAAACTATAATTTTGGATGAAAATATAAAATAGAACAAAGGAGTGATGATCATAAAAATCAGGTGAGTTTTTACTTCAGGAAGGGAACATTTTATCATTGAGGTAGGGTAATGATGAAGCTTCTGGGTTGGCTGACAAACGTCTCTCTCTGGTGATTAAAGAGTGGTTACCTTTTATTGAAGGGCACCATTTTTAGACAGTTTTTCTTTAGACAGTTTTATTTTACGACTAAAAAAGCTAATGAAGAATAAGTTATGGGTTATGGTTCCTGTTCTGCACAAAGCCTCCTCCCCACCCTCCTCTCCAGAAACTGAGCACCCAGAAGAACTGGCAACCACAGGACCCCTGGCAGGGCTACCTCCCTTCTGGGTGTGTGTCCAGCTCACAGTAATACAGGAGTTATTAAGAAATTATTTCAGGCAGNAACCTCATAAGGTCCTGCTCTAACCAATTAAACCAAGACCCCTTGCTCAGGCTATAGCTAGACCCAATCATTTTACGCCTTAAGCTTTGTTTGAATTTCGCGCCATAAGCTGTGTTTGAACTTGTGTTTGCCTATATAAACAGCCTGTAACAAGCAGTCGGGGTCCCAGGGCCAACTTAGAGCTTGGGACCCTAGCGCGCTAGCAATAAATAACTCTCTGCTGTGAACCTCGTGTCGGTGATCCTTCGCGGCGACCCCTGCCCAGGAGGGAATCAAGAGTTCGGTTCCAACAGAACATCACCAGACAAAGAGGCTGAAATGAAGGGTTTATGTTTACCTTGCTACACATTCTGTTGGCCCACAATCTCTTGTGCTTATTGCATAAGACAGCCACAAAGTGGGGTGATAGCTCATAACCAGTCCCTGGTTTTCTGCTTCAGAAACAAGTTGAAATCCTCTGCTTAGATACAGTAAGGAAAATAACCGAAAGATGTCGAATGTGAAATTGGCATCTAAAAAGTCAAAGAAGTGAGTAGTAAATGTAAACATCAGGAATCAAGGAGATTCTATCTTTTTACACAACAACGGCCTCACTATGCACTGCTGAAGGTCTCCCCTTCAGGGGGACCTTCATGAGGAAAAACCCTGTATTGAAGGGGTGGCCTGCCCCTCTACACCTGTGGTGTTTCTCGTTAGGTGGAAGGAGAGACTTGAGAAAAGAAATGAGACACAGAGACAAAGTATAGAGAAAGAAAAAGTGGGCCCAGGGGACTGGTGCTCAGCATGCAGAGGACCCGCGCCAGCACCGGTCTCTGAGTTCCCTTAGTATTTATTGATCATTATCTTTACCATCTTAGAAAAAGGGAAGTGGCAGGACAATAGGATCATAGTAGGGAGAAGGTCAGCAGTAAGACATATGAATAAAGATCTCTGTGACATGAATAAGTTTAAGGAAAAGTGCTGTCCCTTGACATGCATATGCAAATATCTCCATAAACCTTTTTAGTGCATAAAGAGCAGCATTGCACGTCCCACCTTCAGCCCTAAGGTGGTTTTCTCCTATCTCAGTAAATAGAACATACAATCGGGTTTTACACGGAGACATTCCATCGCCCAGGGACGGTCAGGAGACAGATGCCTTCCTCTATCTCACCTGCCCAGAGGCCTTCTTTCCTCTTGTACTGGTCCTCCTCAACACAGACCCTTCATGGGTGCCAGGCTGGGGGACCATCAGGTCTTTCCCTTCCCACGAGGCCATATTTCAGACTATCACATGGGGAGAAACCTTGGACAATACCTAGCTTTCCTAGGCAGAGGTCCCTGCGAACTTCCACAGTGTATGTGCCCCTGGGTACTTGAGATTAAGAGAATGGTGATGACTTTTAACCAGCAAGCTGCCTTCAGGCACTTGTTTAACAAAGCACACCCTGCACAGCCCAAAATCCTTTAAACCTTGAGTCACCACAGCACATGTCTCTTGCAAGGACAGGGTTGGGGGTAGGGTCACAGATTAACAGCATCTAAAACACAGAACAAAATGGAGTCTCTTATGTCTACTTCTTTCTATATAGACACAGTAACAGTCTGATCTCTCTTTCTTTTCCCCACACTATATGATGTAGGGGTTTTCTGCTGCACCCCTAAATTCAATTGTCCTTCTCTGTAACTACAGGTCTCACAAAGTTTTATAGCTTCAATGATTTCACCTGGGCTGATACTTTGTTTGGTTTTTGATGTTGTTTGTTTTGAGCTGCTGCCCGGGGCTTAGAAAAGTGACTTGGATATTTTGCCAAAATTGTATTTCTTTGATGGAATTTGAAATCCATCAAACCTCTGCTTTCCCGGTGTATCCCCAGAGCGGGTTGAGTACTTTGCACTTCTTTTCAGCACTTCCCTAGAAGTGGTAGAAGATTTGGAGTTAGGGCCTCCCTCAATCTCTACCTTTTCTTTAATTCAGAGGATCACAAACTGTTGGGGGAAGAGTGGTGTCTTGGGCCCGCCGTTGATCTGATGAATATTAATATCCAATGTCCTGTAATGAAGTCATGTGTGCATGTAACATCACTTCTGCATGCAGTGTCACAGGAAAGTGGGTTCGCGGACCCCAGGTTAAGAGCCTAAACACTAAAGGCACACAGCTAGAGCTCTAGGAAGGGAGGGATGACTGGGTGGAACCTCGTCTTGTCCTTTAGTCCTGGGGCCTTTTCACTCCTCACATGGTGGGTGCTGGGCATCTGGCAGGTGCAGATGTTGATGGAGTCGAGGGAGGGAACTGGACGGGACTGGGAAAAACAGGGTTGGATAGATAATTAAGGCAGACATTATTTTTTCTGAGTGTAAGTCATGGCTTGAAATCTGCAGAGCCTGAAGGACTATCCCGCTACCCAAACCTGTGTTTCCTTTTCTCTCAAGCCTCATTTGGCCACAGGCCCAGTGTCAACACCAGGGGGCGCGCACAGACCATGAAGGCACCACGCAGCTGGGCTTGTTTGTGGTCGGCTTACCGGGTCCCTGACTTAATCAGGGGAGCCAAGACTCTGCAGCCAGGTGGCCCGGATTCAACCTGCAGCTCTGGTCCTACTGACACTTTTCTTCCGGGTGCCTCAGTTTCTTAATCGGTGAAATGGTGAGGACACTACAGCACTTACCTCTGGGGCGGGTTTCTCAACAGCAGCACTATAAACAGTTTGGGACAGAGACTCCCTTGTGGCGCGTGTGGCGCGGCCTGCCCTGTGCATTGTGGGAAGTTTGCCGGCAGCACCCCCACTCACCCCCTCCCACCAATCCCCACGTGACAACCGAAAATGTCTCAGGATTTTTAGTTCTCCCTTGGGTCTGGAAGCTGCACTTAGGCATTTTCCCACCTGACACTTGAGCTCATCTCTGCTTTGGTCCACATAAGGTCACTTTAAAAAAAAGTTGTTTCTTTAAAGATTGTATCCATCTTTTAAACAAATCTATTTTATTCCTTTATTTCTGCATTCAATTAATCCTCCCAAACCCTTTGTTTAGTATATCTCAAAATGTATCAATTCCAATGCTAGTAATTAGCGTATCTGACTTGCATGATACCTGCTATGACCCCTGGTAGAGCTCTGATTCCTTTAGCACAGGGAATGTGTTCTCGATTCTGCTCTGGATGATGTAAATCAGTTTATTTTACTTGTCTGGGATGTTGCTCCTCACCTGTAAAATGTAAATGTGGATATGGCTTGGATTACTAAATGGTTTATTTCTTAATTCACCTGACATTGCTGTGTACCTGCTGCAACTCAAATACATGGCACGATATTGTTTCCTTGATCACACCACAGCAAATGAGAAAATGAGACATTATAGCAGGTGTGGCAGCACATGCCTGTCGTCCTAGCTACTCGACAGGCTGAGGCAGGAGAATTGCTTCAGCCCAGGAGTTTGAGGTTACAGTGAGGTATGATATCACCATTGCATTGCAGCCTGGGCAACAGACCCTGTCTCTGAAAAAAAGGAAAAACACAGTGTGAGCTGTCTGCATGTACTCCCTGTCTCAGGAGACCCATGTCCTGTAATTTTTCTAAATGGCATCTCCATGTGGTTTTTCATGAATGTTTGTCTGGTATTTCTTTTCTATCCTTTTAACTTTTCTGTACCTTCTACTGAAATTATGGCTTTTGTCAATAGCCTACGGTTATTTATTTATTTACTTATTTATTTTTACCCCTCTGCACTATTTGTCTTGTAATTGGAGTGTCTGAGTCCATTATGTTTAATGTAATTGTTGACCTCATTGGGTTTAAGTCTGTACGTTGTCATTTGCTGCCTTCTAATATTATCTCTTTCTTTCTCAACTATTTTTCTTGTGTTGCCTTCTTTAGATGAATAAAATCTTTGCATTATTGTGATCTTCTCAATAAGTGTTCTAGTTAAAAATTATCTTATTATTTCTTTAATTATCTAAGAAAGCACAATAATCTGTGACTTATTATAACCAACAGCAGACCGTAACTTCTCTGACTTTCACCTGCCTGTGCAGACAGCCCAGGGGAGAATCAGTGCTCTGGCTCTGAGACACAGGGGTGGTGGAAGTAGGAGAGTGATTGGTGATGAATCTGTAGCTGCAGAGGCATCTGGGCCCCTCACCTGCATTCCTCGTAGATGTCTCCTCCACTGAATGCCTGCGATGCCCTCTCCTCTGTATGCTCCTGCCAGAGTCTCCCCGTCTCCACTGACAGCAGCTCCACCCTTCGGCTCACTCAGTCCAACACTGTAGGTGTCCTTGATTCTTCTTCTCACACCACAGATAAATCCATTAGCAAGTGCTGTGAAGTCCATCTTCACATTCATCCAGAATCCCTTCACTTCCCACTATTTCCCCTGCTCACACCCCAGTCAAGGTAAGCAACATCTCCATTCTGGAATATTCCACTCCTTTCCCACCATTTTCCCCACTGCCTCACTGGCCCCCACCTCTCAATTCTGTTCTCAGCACAGCAGCCAGAGAGAAGCTTTCAAAGGATAAGTCCTACCATGTCCCACTTTTCAACACAGTCCTCTAACGCCCCATGTCATTCAGAGCAAAGGTCAACACCCTTCCCACATCCTCCAGGGCTACCTGCTCTGTCCACACCTCTGACCTCATTTCAGTTTCTCTCTGTTCAACCCTTCTGACCTCTTCATCCTTCCAGGAACACAGACAATTTCCTGCCTAGTGCATCTGCACTGAAGGTTCCCTGCCTGAAAAGAACTTTCTCAGACATCCCTGTGGACAACTCCTCACATCCCTCAAATCTTTACTCCAAGGTCACATTTGCAACAAGGCCCATGCTGACCACCCAGCACAACAGCCACCTCCCTGTCCCCACAGCCCGCACTCTGGATCACCTGCCACACAGCACTTGCCACCTTCTAACTCAGCATCTTCTGTTCCTACTCTGCTTATACTATATCTATCATCTGCCTACAGAGGTGTCCAATCGTTTGTCTTCCCTGGTTCACATGGGAAGAGTTGTCTTGAGCCACACAAAAAAATACACTAATGACAGCTGATGAGCAGAAAAAAATAGAGAAAAGAAAAAAAGGTGCGTGGATAATTTTCGTGATATCTGCCACTACAAATAAACAAAAAATTCGTCACATTCTAAAGCTGTCCTGGGCCACATGCATCCCGAGAGCCACAGGTTGGACAAGCTTGCATCTAGAACGTATACATCACAAGGCCAGAAATGTTTCTGTTTTTACTTTAATGATGTTTTCTAAATGCAAAAGCAGTCATATCCCTAGCAGACAACAAATGCCAGTTGAATAGATGATCACTGTAGAGCATCTCCCTATTCTAAAGGCAATACCTTTATTAACGTAACCTCAGGTCAAATGTCATTTTGTAGCAGCTACAGAACAATATTATCTCATGTGGACATAAATGCACCAGTGCTTTTCTTGCCAGGGCTACTTTTGTGTCCTCCCTCCCTCCCTCCTCCCACACCAACCCTCCTGCATACTGCAGCACATAAACATATATTTCTCTTCAGGAAAGATAACCCTAGGCTTATGGGTCCAATTATCCAACCACATGTGAATCTAAATTAGACTCTGCTTTACAAATCCATGAGTTTGGATTGGAGCCAGCACTAGGATTACTACAACTCAGGGCAGGAAGAAGAGTAGGAGAGAGAGCAGAAGAGGAGTTCCAATAGAAAATAACCTATGATGAAAAACTCAGGGACCTCTCCTCTGGAAGTTTCAGAATCTGCTTCCTTTAAGAATGTTGGGGAGGCCAGGCTTGGTGGCTCATGCCTGTAATCCCAGCACTTTGGGAGGCAGAGGTGGGCAGATCACAAGGTCAGGAGATCAAGACCATCCTGTCTAATATGGTGAAATTCCATCTCTACTAAAAATACAAAAAATAAGCTGGGCGTTGTGGCACGTATCTGTAGTCCCAGTTACTAGGGAGACTGAGACAGGAGAATCACTTGAACCCGGGAGGTGGAGGTTGCAGTGAGCCGAGATGGCGCCACTGCACTCCAGCCTGAGTGAGACTCAGTCTCAAAAAAAAAAAAAGAAAGAAGGTTGGGGAAAAGATGGAAATACAATTGAAAGAGACCTGGAAGGAGGGGAAGAGGTATAGGGGTCTGAAAATTTTTCTGATAACACAGGAACTTCTATGTGTAGGGGCCACCCTAGGTGATATCCAAGTCCCTGTTGTAAAGGTAAACTGAGGCTGGAGCCAAACCGGGAATGAAGACACAAGGCAAATGGCAGTGAGAATAGCCTTTATTAGGACTCGCAGGCGAGGTTTCTCGGTCCAAAGGTGCGGGCCGAGGAAGTAGCGCTGAGGGGCTTTTTATACCGCGAGAGGTAGGGAAGCTGGTTGTGCAAACAGGGCCTGGGGGGTCTTGAAACTACTAGGGCAGGAGTTGAGTAAGGGTCATGAGGAAGGGATCTTTGGAAACTGTCAACCGAAACTGCTGTTTAGGAACTTGTGGAATGCAGGTGAGCTGCGGATCATGGGGGAGTGTGGTTGCCTAGCCAGAACTCTGACGCATGTAAGCCTGCGGGTGTGTACAAGGGTGAAGGGAGTCTTGAACAAAAGGCCTGCTAGGCTGGGTAACGCCGCCATGTTGGGTCTAGATTCCTGCCTAACACCTGTGATCACAGGTCCTGGTGGGACAAGGTTCTACTGAGGGGCCAAGGACAATGGAGCAGCAAAGATGACCCAGCTGAGCAGTGACCACATAAAGTTCATGGTGGCCTGAGCACCCACTGTGCACAGCCCCATCTAGTCTCCTCCTCTGCAACAAATCAGCACAAGAAACACGTGTACCGTGGAAGGTTCTCATGTCTTCCATTTATTTTGTCTCTCAAATTTCAGGAATCTTCTCCTTTAATTAACCCATCAACCTCTCTTGGAAATAATTTGAAAAAGTAAATTTATACTCAGATTTTAATTTTAATAGGGAAGCAAGAAGTTACAGCTCAGTGCACCATAAAGTTGAGACAGAGATGGAGACATCCCAGCCCCATTTCTGGAACAGGAAAGGTGATTGGGGAAGGAATGCAGGTCAGCGTGGGGAAGAGGGTCATGGTGGACATGGGGTTGGGCTGGTCTCTCCACCTCCTCACATTATGCCTACAGGAACACAGACACATTCAGATGCCTTTGCAGAAAAAGAAGTCAGGGTTCTTGAAGTCACAAAGGGAAAGAGTTAACAAATCTTGCCACTCAGTCCCACACAGGGCAGCTGTCTCAGACTGCAGAAAAACATTCATGAACAAATTCATATCTGTCACAGTGAGGGGTGACACTTGAAACAGCCCAGCACATGCTCAATACATCCAAGTCAAAGAAACCTCCTGGCACAGCTGTGTCCACTGTTCCCCCCAACAACCCACACACATCAGGCCCCCAGGGTCTCACATTTACAAGCCGTGAGAGACATCAGAGCCCTGGACACTGTCACTGCCTGGGGTGCAACAAAAACAGGACGTGGTCAGATCCCACAGGAGATATGGCCAGAGGAGGAAATATTGCCTGAGTGAGCTCCCCCATGGGCTCCCAACCACAAGATCCCAAGGATCTCAGGGATCAGCCTCCTTCATACTTACTTGCAGCCTGAGAGTAGCTCCCTCCTTTTCTATCTGTGGGAAGAAAATGTCCTTTGAGAGGTCAGAAAGGTGGCAGCGCCATGAGGCCCTAGAGGAAACTGCTAGTCTTGGACCCCAGAGAAGTTTCCAGAAATGTGTGACTGCAGACCCAGGGCAGGATAAGGGAAAACAAGGAAAGCAGATGTGGGTCCTGGACTAACTGCCCTCCTAAGGTCTGTCCTTAGCCAGGGACCTTCCCCTGACCTGTGATTACTGGGATCAGATCCCCATCACTACAATCATCAAGGTGATAAATCTGTGCTTCTTTGTCACATGTGCTTTACAAAAGAGTAAGTGCTGGCACACAGGGTCTAGGCACCATCCATGAGTGTAGATGGTGCTTCCCAGTAATCAGGCAGGGCATTTCTACCTGGGGCTTGGAACCCTCAGTGGGACAAAAAAACTCAGAGCTCTTCTTCCTCCACAGCACAAAAGTGACCACAGCTTCAGTGACAACAGCTGCAAAGACAACCTGTCCAGCAATGATGCCCATGATGGGGATAGTGGGCTGGGAAGACTGCTCTGGGAAAGGAGGGGAAGGTGAGGGTCTCTGACCCCAGGCCCCACCACCGACCCTGTTAAAGGTCTCCAGAGGGGCTCCTGCAGCTCAGGCAGCCCCTGGTGCTGCACATAGCACGTGAATCTCTGCTCCTCTCCAGAAGGCACCACCACAGATGCCCACTTCTGGAAGGTTCCATCCCCTGCAGGCCTGGTCCCCACGAGCTCCACGTCGTGGGTCTGGTCCTCCCTCTCCCGCTGCCAGGTCAGTCTGATCTCCGCAGGGTAGAAGCCCAGGGCTCAGCACCTCAGGGTAGCCTCATAGTCAAAGACAGGATGGTGGGTCACGTGTGAATTGGGGGGGTCTGAAAGGAAGAGTCCGAAAACTCAGGCACTTTGCATCTCTCGTGGGACACTCCAGCAGCACCAGTATGTGACCGTCCTAAGAATGAACCAGATTCCTGGCGAGAGGGGTGGTGGGGGTGGGGGGAGGGAGCACATAACTCAGACAGCAGCCTGGACACGGGCACCTGGGATAATCTCCTCATCCTTGGAAAGTTCTAATCTCTCAGCGGGGGAGCAGGGACTTCCGATTCTGACCTGAGTGAAGGCCAAAGGGCTCAGAGGAGCTGGAGTCAGACCCCCAAAGACATTTAGTGTGAGGCAGAGAACACGGCCTGAGGGGAAAAGTCCTGGTGCCTAAGACTGCTGTGGGGTCAAAGGGAACTCCTGATCAGTATTCCAGGGATTGTCTTCCCCTCCACTCCCTCAGAGACTTCATCCCTTAATTGTCCCAGAGAGCAGGGCGGGCCCTCAGAGTCACTCTCTGGTACAGGATCTGGAAACCCAGGAGGATTCCTCTCCCTCAGGACCAGAGGGAGGGCGTATTCTAGTGTTGCTCCCATTTTCCTCCTCTCCTTGTGCTAGGCCAGCCTGGGAGGTCTACAGGAGATCGGGGAGGCGCCCCATGGCCCCTGGTACCCGCACGCTGCAGCATCTCCTTCCCATTCTCCAGGTATCTGTGGAGCCACTCCACTCACGTGCCCTCCAGGTAGGCTCTCCTTCGTTCAGGCGCTTTGGCCGCCTCACACTTGCGCTTGGAGATGTGAGCCACAGTGTCCGCTGCGGTTCAGGAGCACAGGTCCTCGTTCAGGGCGAGGTAATCCTTGCCATCGTAGGCGAACTGTTCACACCTGCAGAGGAGGCGCCCATCGGGCCCCAGGTCGCAACCAATCATCCACTGGAGGGTGTGAGACCCTGGGCCCCGCCCCCTCGGTTGGCCCCGCCCACCGAGCCTCGCACCACCCCCGCCCCCCGCCCGTCCCCCCAGACCAACCCGCAGGGATTTTGGTAAAGGCGCGTGGGCTTCTCCCAGGTAGAGGGTCTGGGCGAGTCCCGCGGCCTCGGGGTGGATCTCAGACCTGGAGACTCGGGAGTACCCCGGTCGTCCGTCCGTAGGGCATGGAGGTGGGGTGTCGTGATCTGCGCCCCGGGCCGGGGTCACTCACCGGCCTCGCTCTGGTTGTAGTAGCTGCGCAGGGTCCGCAGGTTCACTTGGTCAGTCTGTGCGCGGGCCTTGGCGATCCGCGTCTCCTCTTCCCAATACTCCGGCCGCTCCTGCTCCACCCACGGCGCCCGCGGCTCCATCCTCGGACTCGCAGAGTCGCTATCGAGCCGCACGAACTGCGTGTTGTCCACATAGCCCACGGGGATGAAGCGGGGCTCCCCGCGGCCGGACCGGGACACGGCAGCGCTGAAGTACCTCATGGAGTGGGAGCCTGGGGGCGAGGAGGGGCTGAGACCCGCCCGACCCTCCTCCCGGCTCGGCTACCCGGGTCCTGCACCACCCTTGGGCGGACCCCTGGCCCCTCCCCGCAGAGGCCATCTCCCACCGACCCCGCACTCACCCGCCCAGGTCTCTGTCAGGGCCAGAGCCCCCGAGAGCAGCAGGAGGAGGGTTCGGGGCGCCATGACCACCATCCTTGGCGTCTGGGGAGAATCTGAGTCCGAGTGGGTGAGCGAGGACTTTAGAACCGGGACCGCGGCGACTCTGGCTTCTCTAAAAACCTGTTACCTAATGGGAGTGAGAACTGGAGTCGCCCGGTGAGAATCCAGGAAGAAGGACCCGACACAGGTTGGGAGAAGGAGAGAAACTCTGCGGAGATGGGGAATCCTCAACACGGGGCCTCCCCAATCCATACACTGCCTGTGGGGCCTGAGACCCTGAGAGCCACGCCTGGGGCCCTGGGACGTCGCCCTGACCCGCTACTCCTGTGCCAAGCGCTCTGTCTCAATGTCTCCCTGAGTCTTGGCCCAGGAGCTGTCTGAGAAACCAGGGAGAAACACACGGCGTGGGCCCCGTCCCTCTCTCTTCACTTTTCTTCCCGGACTCCCCGTCCCAGAACTGGACTCCCTGCCTCCTACTCCTTACCTGTCCCAGTGGACTCTTCTAGAAGAAAAATCATCCCAGAGAACTTGGTGCCAGAGAGTGAGCTTGCCCTGGGAATGGAGGTGTAGAGACAGGGCTTTTTTTTTCTTTTCCTTTTTCTTTCTCTTTAAATCTGGAAAAGTTGCGCCTGAGTGCATGAGATAGAACAGAGACCAGTTTGCTTTTTGTTTATTAACTACAGTGAGTAGCAGAATCTTGGTAACCCCTGAATGATCAGGAATCTAATTGGTAAAAAATGTGACTTTGGCCCCTTGATATATAAATGTGTCTAAAAGCATTACAACAGGACTCACAAAGCTCCTAAGTTTCACTTTCCCAGACAATGTCTGCGACTCCCGCTTGTTGTATTTTAAATTTACCACCATTCCGTAGCCTTGAGTTTCCCTGTGAGTCCGGGACATCTCCTCAATACAAAGCAGCACACTGTGGTACTGTATGTTGCAACCAGGAGTCAGTACGGACTTTATTCACCTCACAGTTGCAAGTGTTCAACGCAGTCACGATGCCCCTCACTAGTGCTCATGCACTGCCTGTTTTTAGGAAGTATCCACATGTAAGTGGTGTGTATATTTTTTAGGAATACTTAGTACTTTTAAACCTGATTAACATAAAAAACGATTAGTTTCTAGGCAGACCCACATAAGACATTAAAGGCCAACCTCAAAGGTCACCCTGCGAGGCTTTGTAGATGGATGTATTAAAATCTATAAAACAATGTATTTAAACCTAAGAATTCTGCTGCTTTGGAATTCTTTCCCTCTGCTCCTTTTCCTCACCTTCTGCTTCTCCAGCCCTTCCCTCCGTCCCTCTCATCCCTCAGGCCCTCTTCTCCCCTTAATCCCCACCACCCTGTCACTCCTGAATTGTGGATGTAGCACTGTTCCATGACCTGCTACGTACGTGACTGTTCTCTCCACAGTGGTCCTGCTGCTGTGAGTCACAGTGTGTCATTTCTCCACCTAAAACACTCCAGTGGCTCCACCTTGTTCTTGTGAAGCTTCTAGAATGTCAGGCATTTGAGCATATGAGGGCATACCTGGTTCATCATAGGGACTAAATGAATTTTTCTTGACTGACTGAATGAAATATGAGTGTATTAAATTGCATCACAGAAAATTATAAAANGCAGTTCATTCATTTTTATTTCTGATAATATTCCATTGTATGAAGGAATCATGATTTTTGTACATTGGCAGTTATTTTTTATTTTTTACTATGATAAATAAAGAAACTATGAACATTCTTATACAGGGATTTTTGACAGAATCTTCATTTCTCTTGAGTAAATACCTAGGAGTGGAAAGGTAGCCGTAGAGTACTAAGTTGTTTAACTTTATTACATGATACAAAACTGATTTTCAAAGTGGCTGTTTTATATTCCTATAGGTAATGGATGAGAGCACAGACTGTTCAACATCCTTGCCAACATTTATAGTTACTAATCACTTCAAATTTAGCCATTTGAATGGTTGCTTAGTGGTTTCTCACTGTGGTTTTACTTTGTGTTTTTCCCTGAAGACAATTGGCCATTCATATATCTTTTTTTGTAATGTTTCAGATTTCTCTACAGATTGTGGAAGGTGCTAAATAAACATGAGTTCTCTTTCTCTAGTGCTGGACATAAAGCAGAAGGTTCAGAGTCCATCCACACCTCCCAATCTGGCCAAACACATGCCATATTTGCCTCCAGAAGTTCCTGCTCCTTCATCCCTCTTTCACAGTCTATCCACTTCATTCTGGCTCCAGCTCACACTCCTCCAGGAAATCTGTTACTGTGAAGGTCACTAACATGCTCAGTATTGTCATCTCTCCATCTGTCTTTACTTCTCTGTAGCTTTCCTTACACTCAATAAATCCTTTTTTATTTTGCTCAATTTCTATGGATTCACTTCACAAATTTTTATTATGAATTAGTTCTAGCTGGAAGTAAAAATAGAGAATTATAAGAAATCTTTGTGAAGCCGCCACTCAGGTTTGTCAGTTTGGGACATTTTAACATTATTGGCTATATGTAGTATACACAGAAAATAATAGAAATACATGTAGATAGCCCTGATTTTCCACAGCTCAGTACAGGTTTCAGTCAATATTGTACTGAGCAAACCAAAAACTGCTGGTGAATGGTTTGTCTTGAATTTGATGTATGCCCTCATATTCTTACAACGTTTTAGAAAAGTCTCTTTGTTTGACATGCTTTTTGTCTTTTTTTTTTTTTTTTGAAACAGGGTCTCAGTCTGTCACCTGGGCTGAAATGCAGTGGCATAAACACAGTTCGCTTCAGCCTTGACTTGCCAGACTCAAGCAATTCCTCCCACCTCGTCCCCTTGAGTAGCTGGGACTAGAGGTTTGCACCACCGTGTCTGGGTAATTTTTGTACTTTTTGTAGAGATAGGGTTTTGTCATGTTTTCCAGGCTGGCCTGAAACTCCTGGGGTCAAGCAACCTGCTCTCCTTGGCCTCCCAAGGTGCTAGGATTACAGGCGTAGGCCCCTACACCTGGCTTGCTTTTAAACTTTTTATAAATTGTTTCTTGCTGATATTATTCATTGCTGAGACCAGCTCGGTTGGGGAGATCCCAACCCAGCAGCGCTAGAGGAATTAAAGACACACACAGAAATGTGGCATGTGGAGTGGGAGATCAGGGGTCTCACAGCCTTCAGAGCTGACAGCCTCGAACAGAGATTTACACAGATATTTATTGACAGCAAGCCAGTGATAACCATTATTTCTATAGATTATAGATTAACTAAAAGCATTTCTTATGGGAAATAAAGAGATGGGCCAAAATAAAGGAACGGGCTTTGACTAGCTATCTGCCACAGGAACATGTCCTTAAGGCACAGATCGCTCATGCTATTGTGCTGGTTCAGGAACACCTTTAAGCGGTTTTCCGCTCTGGGTGGGTCAGGTGTTCCTTGCCCTCATTCCGGTAAACCCACAACCTTCAGCGTGGGCGTGATGGCCATCACGAACATGTCACAGTGCTGCCGAGATTTTGTTTATGGCCAGTTTTGGGGCCAGTTTATGGCCAGATTTGGGGGCCTGTTCCCAACAATTCTTTTGCTTGTTTTTTCAGTTAAGGTGGTCTACAAGATGAATCAATGTTCATACAAATAGTTCATTTGTTTTTGTTGCAGTATAGTATTCCATGGCAGGAATGTGCTACAATTTATCCTTTCCCCTTTTCATTGCCTCTACATAGTCTCTAGTAGAGACATTGCTGCAATGAACATGCTTTAAATTTCAAATTTAAATAAGTAAATAAAAATTCTACCTCACCAAAACTCCTCAGGACCCACACGCAGGCACTGCAGCGGCGACTGGAGAAGAGGGCCCTGGGAACAGGAAAGACACCACCGCTTGGCCTCGGGCACCTGAAGGACCACCTGGAGGGCTCCGGGAGCACAGCAAAGGCCCAGGCAGAGCCAACCCTCACAGACCCAGGGAAGGGCAGCGCCACAGGCCAGCAGGACAGGCCCACCGCCGCGGAGAGGGGCTGCCCAAAAGGCAATAGTCACAGGAGATGAGCAGGGGTAGGACTCATCTCCCCAACCCCACCGACGCCACGAGGCAGAGGGCGGGGACAGCGAGGTCGACCGGATTCCGCACCCCTGTCTCCCACGCACCACCCATAGGCAGGGAGGAGTGACTACGGGCTGCAGGCAGAACGAGAAGAGCGGTCACGTTAGCCATGTCAGTCCCTCATGTGTGGTACCTCCTGCCCCGCCCGGGAGAACGTGACGTCACCACATCCATCACTTGTTCTCTTTCACTCTTCCCATTCTTTCCTCTTCCCGGTATATTTATATAGTAATTATGTTTAGTTTGTTGTAACCAAGCGAGTTATAGAGAAACGCTACACTGTGAGACAAATTGTGGAGTCCTTTATTAGCCGGAGACCGGGAAGCAGCTAGCGCTCAAAATTCTCTCGGCCCCAAAGAAGGGGCTAGATTTTCTTTTATACTATGGTCTAAATAGGGGAGAGGGGTTAACTGAAGCAACTTTACAGAAGCAGAATAGGCAAAAAAAAAAAAAAATTAATTGGTTATAGAAGCAGTTACAAAAAATAAACAGTTCCAGGTACAGGGGCTTAAACCAATATCATTAAAAGATAAATGCACGCGCTTTAGGTACCTTCCACTGAGCACATTCCCAGGAGCTGCTGGTACAGCCTGCTCAATACCTTATCAGCAGGAGCATTCCTGGATGTGCTTGGAGTCAGTTTGCACTAGTTATTCCCTTAATGGGGATAAAGGAGGCTGCAAGTGAAGAAACTAAAATGGAGTCTGTCCAGCTGTCTCTCCTAGGAGAGAGTCACTCAGGTAAAAACAAGGTAAGATATCATAAGTTCAGCCATTCCTTGTTTATTTTTCTGTGACTAATCTTTTCATATGACAACTTGACTACTTTTCACTTGCTTCGTAGTATTTGCTCTTCCTCAAATGAATACTTGCCTTTGTTTTTGTTTATTTTCTTTTACCTTTTTTTTTTTTTTTTTTTCTGGCTCTGTCACCAGGCTGGAGTGCAGTGGTACGATCTCGGCTCACTGCACCCTCTGCCTCCCAGGTTCAAGCGATTCTCCTGCCTCAGCCTCTGGAGTAGCTGGGACTACAGGCGTGCACCACAATGCCTGGCTAATTTTTGTATTTTTAATAGAGATGGGGTTTCACCATGTTGGCCAGGATAGTCTCGATCTCTTGACCTCGTGATCCACCCTCCTCGACCTCCCAAAGTGCTGGGATTACAGGCATGAGCCACCTCGCCTGGCCTGTTTATTTTCTAGATAACGCTCATTAATTTAACGTTGATATCTGTTCCATGTCTGTGACTCTTTTAAGAAGTCAGAGACTTTGGACATTCTATTAATTTTACTTTCTTGGAAATGTCCCTCCTGGGCCCTTGTGGTTGCTCCCATCTGGACTGGAGGCTCCTACCTGTGGGGCAGAGTCACCATCCTAGGATGTCCCTCCACCACCATCTGGGGCAGTGCCTTACATGCAGTGGAGCCACCTGGGGTCCTGACAAATGCAGACTGATTCAAGATGTTAAGGCTGGGCCTGTGAGCGTTTCTGTCTAGTTTCATGAGATGCTGATTCTGCTGATTCATGGGTGATAGCTGGGGTAGCAAGGATCTCTCTTTTTGTCTCAAGTTTTCTGTGTCTCTTTTTCATAGTAAGCACATACTAATATATTTTCAATGAATTCATGTGCTTTTTTCCTAAGTTAGTAAGAGAGCTAATTATTTTTTATTGTGCCGAAAACCATATTATGTAAAATTTTGTATCATAGCCATTTTAAGTATAGAGTACTATAATATTAACCGTGAGCCCATTGTTATGCAACAGATCTCTAGAACGTTTCATTTTGTAAAACTGAAACTCTATGCCTCAAAACTCCTCATGAATCCCCAACCGAACCCCTGGCAGCCGCCATTCTACTTTCAGGTTCTAAGAGTTTAGACGCCTCATATAACTGGAATTGTGCAGTATTGGAATTTCCTTATGATTGGCTTATTTCACTTAGCATTGTTCTCCAGGTTCATCCATGTTGCGGCACAAAACAGAATTTCCTTCTTTTTAAGGTTGAATCATATTCCGTTGTCTACATAGACCACATGTTTTTCATCTATGCAGGTGTTGATGGCTGCTTTGTTTGCTTCCTTGTCTTGGCTATGGTGAGTCATGCTGCTGTGAATACGGGTATGCAATGTTTTCTGTTTTCACACCTTTCTCATTTTGGTGGAATTAATGTTATTGTAGCTACTTGTGACAGCACATATTTAAAGTATGTTTGCATGTTTCATTGTGTCCATTGTTGTTTTGATTCTCTCCTGGCAGAGGATAGAAATGTATGAAGGTGCTATTTGGCACAGCATTTAATGGTGAAGAAAGAGACAGTGTAACTGACCACTGCTGGGTCTCAGCATCCTGCAATTTCAGAACTACTGTGAATACAAAAAGAATAAAAAACAGTTCTACCCAGAAAAGGGGAGTCATCCCAAAATATGGTGGCCCTGAGACCACTGGCTCTCTGCCCAGCCTCTTCCATGGGGGCCCTTTTCTGCAGTGACTGGGTTTTCTTCCCATTTCTCTCTATCCCGTGTCCTGACCCAAAAGACAAGGCATGTCTGCAGCTGTGCCCACACTTGGAGTGTGTCAGTACATTATAAACACTGGCTCAGTGGTATCAGTACATTATAAGCTTTGGCTTATTATGGGTTATTTTATTATTTATAAGTGTGTATCTTTATTTCACTTTACTGACGACACAATAAACCAGGACAATCTAGTGATCGCATCCTCTTTCTTATGTAAAAGGCACCTTGGAGGAATGTGAGAAGGAGACAGTTTTCACTAGAGTTGGTTAAGGGAGAGCCAGATGGGCTGGGCAGGAGGATTTTTACCTGGAACCTGTGTGATGAGCTGTGACATCCCTTTGCCCACCTTCAATCTCAGCCCCAGCATCCACCTCCTGGGCGCAGAAGCAGTGCAGCGGCGCCACCTGGTGGTCTGTGCTCTTCCATTCCCAGATCTAGCACAGCCCTGAAATCCACCTGTCCCTCTGTGCCAGGGTTTCTTCACTGGACACCAGCAAGAGTCAACTTTCTCGTAAAGCAGAATGAGCGTGAGATGGGACCATGTTAGAGGAGGAATGGTGTCATCTCCACCTCTGGAGAGATCCCCGTTACCCTGTTCAAGGGAAGGACCAAGCTTCAGTCCCACGCAGAGAGGAGGGTCTGGCTGTAGCTGCGCCTGTGGAGAGGTGAGGACCTGTTCCCTCTATGCTGACAGCCAAAGCCTACAGACTGGGGCCAGACTTCCCCTCAGCTGTGTCCTATCAGGGTCATCCAGGCCTCAAGGAATAGATCATGGACATTGCCTCCAGTGATGGGGAGCTGGGTGCACACTCAGAAATGAAGTAGTCCTGGCAGGGGTCCTGGGGCTGCCAGTTGTTCTGGGTGCTCAGTGTCCAGGGAGGAGGATGGGGTGGAGGCTTTGTGCGGAACAGGAACCATGCCTCATAACTTATTTTACTCTGCATTGGCCTTTTTATCATAAAATAAAACACAGGTAACACACACACACACAAAGATCTTAAAATGGTGACCTTTCATCAAAGGTAAACACCCTTTAACCATCAGAGAGGGAGAAGTTTGGCAGCTGACCTAGAAGCCCCATCAATTGCCCCAGCCCAACAATAAACTCTTCCCCTTTTCAAATAAAAATCAATCACATCCTGACTTTTATGGTCATCGTTCCTTTGTTCTATTTTATATATTCATCATCCAAAATTATAGTTTAGTTTTACCTTTAAAAATGTTTTGTGTTCTCATTTGTTCTATAGGTTCCTCCTTGAAATTTATATCGTATGGTAAGATTTCCTATTGTTTGAATTTTGTGGTTGCATGCCAAGGTGTGATTTGACATTTATCTCTATTACCTGTATTTTCTATAAATTGGTAGTTTGGTATACAGGTTTGTGCATATTCAGGGTTTTTTTCTGTAAGTATTGATGGTTCTGTAAAAGGAAAATAAATCTTGGGGCCCCAAAATTACTAAGCTAAAAGGGAAAAGTCAAGGTGGGAACTGCTTAGGGCAAACCTGCCTCCCGTCTATTCAATGTCTCCACTCTGTTCACTGAGATAAACTCATGTCTGATTGCCTCCTTTGGAGAGGCTAATCAGAAACTCAAAAGACTGCAACCATTTGTCTCTCATCTACCCATGACCTGGAAGCTCCCTCCTTGCTTCGAGTTGTCGCGCCTTTCCGGGTGGAATCAATGTTCAGCTTACATATGTTGGTCAATGTCTCGGGTCTCCCTAAAATATATAAAATCAAGTTGTGCTCTGACCACCTAGGGCACATGTCGTCAGGACCTCCTGAGGCTGTGACATGGGCATGTATCCTCAACCTTGGCCAAATAAACTTTCTGAAACTGAGATCTGTCTCAGATTTTCAGGATTCATAGTACAATATCGTGTTTTTCATCAAGAAGAATAATGTAATACTGGTTAATTCTTTTCTTGTGATGTTAATTGCCATTGCTGTTCAATGGCGAAATCTGTTAGTTCACTGTGGATTGCAAAAGGGTTATTTCTTTCATGTATTAGCTGAATAATTTGTAGAACAGGAGATTTACCCCTGTCTATTATTTGTCGGTTCCATAGACACTTGTGTTCTGAGAGACTAAACCAAGCATCCACTCACCTATGACCCAGCAATTGCACTCTTGGTTATATACCAATAGAAATGCATGCATTTGTGTCCCCAAATATGTGAAAATATTATTTATAGTAGCACAGTTTGTAAAATCTGGATATAACACACATGTTTATCAACAGTGGAGAAGAGTGAACTATTTGTAAAATGGAGCACTGACAGCCATGGGAGTCAATAGGCTACAATCACATACAGGAAGACCCGGGACATGAGGGTGACTGTATTCAGAACTGATGGATCTCGTCTATGGTGTTAGAAATGAAGAAAGTGGCTACTTTAGCATCACGGAGGGTGATTTATGATCAAGTAGAACCTAAGGGTGTTTCCTGGAGGCTGGAAATACTGTACCTTGATGTGAGTGTTGTTTACTCAACTGTTCACTTTATGAAAATCCACAGCACACTCAAGGTTTCTCCACCTCTCTCCAAGCATGTTGTCCTTCATTCCAGTATACATTTCTGATGTTTTGAAACAATTCTCTCTCAGCTAATATAGAATCTCCCTTGCTGGAAGTCCTTAGAAATGCTGCATTGAACAAATCAGTGCAATTTTTAGAAATCCCAGGAAATAAATGCCTGTGACTCAGACATAAAGAGGAAAGCCTACAACAAGAGCAGTAGGCTTGGGAGCTGACACAAGTACAGCTTTAGTAATGGCTGCTGAACCAGGAACTAGAAATCAAATCCCAAATAGGCCCATGGAAGGTGGGGGGTGTGAAATGATGCCCCAATAGTGCATGAGTGAATGAATCATGGGCAGTGGCTCATGGATCGGCTTTCCAGTCAGGAACTTGGGAAAAATAAAGATGGAAAAATTAGGGGATAGAGTAGAGGGGTCTGCATATGCCTCTTGCTATGTACATTGCCTGTGATGATACTGGTTGCACGTGGATGCCTAACAGAGGGGCTCAAAGGGGCTGGGACTCCCTGTAATCAGGTGGGCAAGATGGCTTGATGGATGATGCCACTCAGCCGCACAGGGCTTGCTCACGGAGTCTGTGCACAAAGTGGCCGTGGTGGCTGGGATGGACACTGCATGGGCACAGCAAATGACTCGACTCACTAAGGCTGACCTGGCAGCTGCCACTGCTGAGAACCCAGCCTGCCAAAGCAGCTGTTCATTGAACGGAGAAATAAAACAGGCAATGCTAATTAAAAACAAGACAGTGTCATAACAGACAAATATACCACTGCAGATATAGGAGAGATTTAAATAGTCTTGAAACTGAAAAAAATTTTGTCAACAGAAAGACTTACTACAAGTAAACAAGTTAAAACAATTGTAAATATTCTATTTCCCTTCAAACATATCCAGTTTTATAAGTATGCTCATATATCAAATATATACTGGACTTACATAAAATATTAAAGATATATAGGGAAACATAGGAAAATCCAAACAACTCAAATTTTATTAGACGTGAATAACATCGGTTCTAGAATCAGCTAGGAAATCAATAAGGAAACATTATTAAAGGAAATTCACTTTCATGTAATTATGTGTGAAAATCCTGAGAAAAATATTAGTAGACTATATCTACCTGTGTGCAATGAACAGATTATCTTGACCAAGTTATGTATCCCAAGAATGCAATAATATATAAACTGTAAATCTTTTAATGCATTTCACCACTTAAAGAATTAAAAACAGAGATGACCATATTTTAGTAGATGAAGAAATTACTGTAAAAGAAATTCAACACTCCATCTGACCCACATTTCTTCAGTCATCTCTACTTTTAAGGATTCAGGATCAGATTGGGCTCACCCAGAAAATCCAAGATAATCTCCCCAAATAAAGGTCCATCCTGTTAATCATATTGGCAAATTCTCTTTTGTTTTGTAAGGTAACATATCTAAAGATGATGAGGCTTAGGGTCTGGAGATATTTGTGGGGCCATTATTTTAGATTTCACAGTGTACATGGTGGTCAAATGAGATTTAACATTAGTCTAGTCAAATTCCTACACATCAAAAAGTGAGTAAATGTATGAGGCATTCCATAAAAATGTTATGGGTAAAGATGAAGCAAATGTATACACAGCACTGTGAATGAAGAGATCCACATTTACTCACACTGCACTGGAACTTCAGATGTTAAAGGGAAACGGTCATCTTAAAAGTAGCCACAGAAGAAACACAGATGATCTAAGAAGCAACTGGTTTAAGATGTAATCGATTTTTCCCTGTCAGCCACAGCAGCCAGAAGAGGCATAATGATCGAGAGCTGAGAGAAAACCAATATCCAACCAGAAGTTTGTGGCTGGCAAATCTCTCTTTAAGGAATAAGAGTAAAACAAAATATCATTGTATAAATGAAACTGTTGGACTATCTCCAAAATACCCAGTCTAAAAATACTTACAAAGACAGAGAAATATATAAGAAAGAAACAGAGAAAGAAAGCAGAAATTTTAATTTGTAATCATTGGTACCTGTCAGTAGTCATTATAAAATATTAATAATGTAGCATTCAAAGGAAAAAATAATATAAAATACTGTAACATGTTGTGTTATGATTTCCTTACCTGTATTCCAACCCCCCACCTGTGCCATCTACGAGGTCCAACGAATTTGATTCTTTTTTCTGAGATCAACTCCGTAGAGTACAGCCCCAAGAACAAGTTAGGTGCGTGATGAATTTTGACCGTATGAATAACTTTCTTGAAAGTACTTAGCAGATCAGGAATGTGATGCATAAGCACAATTCAAAAGTGGCTGAGGAGTGACACAAAAGAACATGGTGGCGTAAGAACTCCAAGGACCTCCCTCCACGGCGGCAATGTGCTTGTTGAAACACCAGTATTAAAAAATCTCCATGAGAGCTGTGATTGGATTTAGTGTTGATACATTTTTTAAAATTGTGGTAAAACAAACATACTGTCATGGGCGTCCGTGTGAAGAGACCACCAAACAGGCTTTGTGTGAGCAACATGACTGTTTATTTCACCTGGGTGCAGGCGGGCTGAGTCCGAAAAAGGAGTCAGCGAAGGGAGATAAGGGTGGGGTGGTTTTATAGGATTTGGGTAGGTAAAGGAAAATTACAGTCAAAGGGGAGTTGTTCTCTGGCGGGCAGGAGTAGGGGTCACAAGGTACTTAGTGGGGGAGTTTTTGAGCCAGGATGAGCCAGGAAAAGGACTTTCACAAGGTAATGTCATCACTTAAGGCAAGGACCGGCCATTTTCACTTCTTTTGTGGTGGAATGTCATCAGTTAAGGTGGGGCAGGTCATTTTCACTTCTTTTGTGATTCTTCAGTTACTTCAGGCCATCTGGGCATATACCTGCAAGTCACAGGGGGTGTGATGGCTTGGCTTGGGCTCAGAGGCCTGACACATAGTATATAATTTACCATCCAAATATTTTTTCAGTGTACAGTTTGATGGCATTAAACACATTTACAGTGTTTTGTAATGTAATTAAATACATTTACAGTGTTATGTAACCACCACCAATATCCATTTCCAGAACATTTTCATCTTCCCAAACAGAAACTGCACCCATTAAACCATAACTGCCCATTCCCTGGTAACCTCTATTCTGCTTTCCGTTTCTATGAATTAGCTTATTCTAGCTACCTCATATAAGTAAAATATCATATTTGTTTTTATTTCTGGCTTATTTCACTTACAGTGCTTTCAAGGTTCATTCAATCAGAATTTTATTCACTTTTAAGGCTGAATAATATTCCCTGTGTGTGTGCACCGTGGGCTGTTTATCCAGTCATCCTCAACGGACACTCGGCTGCTTCCACCTTTTGGGTATTGGGAATAGTGCTGCTATGGGCCTGAGTGTGCAAATATCTGTGTGAGGTCCTGCTTTCAGTTCTTTTGACGATATGCCCAAAAGTGGAATTGTTGTCTCATACAGTAATTCTAGTTTTACTTTCTTGAGGAACCACTATACTGTTTTCCATGGTGGCTGCACCACTGTTCACTCTCACCAGCAGTGTACAAGTGTTCCCATTTCTCCATATCGTCAACACTTGGCCTAGTGAAGTTTACCATATTTTTATGTCCTTGTTGGAATTCCTTATTTTTATGTCCTTATTGTATATCTTCTTTGGATAATTGTCTATTCATGTATTTCACCAATTTTTGAATGAGATTGTTTTGCTATTGTTGAATTATAGTTCTTTACATATTCTGGATATTAATTCTTTATCAGATATATGATTGGCAAATAGTTTCTCCTATTCTGTGCATTTTCTTTTGACTCTTTTAATAGTGTCCTTTGATGCAAAAAAGTTTTTACATTTTGATGAAGTCTAATTGTCATTTTTCTTTTATTACTTGTGCTTTTGGTCACCAGCCAAGAAACCACTACCAATTCTAATGTCCATAAGATTTTCCTCAGTGCTTTCTTAAGGGTTTTACAAGTTCAACTCTTAAGGTTAGTTCTTTGAGTCATTCTGACTTAATTTTTGAAAAGGGTGTAATGGAAGGGCATGAATTTTGTCCAGCATCATTCTTTTGCATGTGGATATCCAGGTTTCCAGCACCATTTGTTGATGCACCATGTGTTGCAGTGGGGCTGACACATTGGTGAGATGCAGTGAGCACTAACACATGGGAGCACCATGCATTTATTTACCTGTCTTTCCTCCACAGTTGTTTTGAGAAGGCTTTCACTGACAAACTCAACAGAAATGAATATATATGACTTCCTATAAAATGAAATTTAAGCAAAATTATATGTTTTAAAATGTTAAGACTGGAGCAAGACTAGAACTGAAACTAGGCCTCACAAAACCTAAAAAGTTAGCACCAGGTGGCCCTAGATAGGGTCCCACCCTGCCTCGATAGGGTCCCACCCTGCCTCGATAGGGTCCCACCCTGATAGGGTCCCACCCTGCCAATTCCGGGAAACAACCTCATGAGGTCCCACCCTGCCAATTCCAGGGGTCTCACCCTGCCTCGAAGTTCCCGGAATCAACAACTCCAGGAAAGAACCTCATAAGGTCCTGCTCTAACCAATTAAACCAAGACCCCTTGCTCAGGCTATAGCTAGACCCAATCATTTTACGCCTTAAGCTTTGTTT
>NC_037671.1:32816489-32853246 GCF_003255815.1 Theropithecus gelada
ACCCAGCAATTGCACTCTTGGTTATATACCAATAGAAATGCATGCATTTGTATCCCAAAATATGTGAAAATATTATTTATAGCAGAACAGTTTGTAAAATCTGGATATAACACACAAGTTTATCAACAGTGCAGGGACAGAAGGGTGAGCTCTTTGTAAAATGGAGCACTGACAGCCATTGGAGTGAGCAGGCTACGATCACGCACAGCAAGACCCAGGACATGAGGTGACTGTATTCAAATCTGATGGATCTCGTCTATGGTGTTAGAAATGAAGAAAGTGGCTGCTCTAGCATCGGGGGGTGATTTATGATCAAGTAGAACCTAAGGGTGTTTCCTGGAGGCTGGAAATGCTGTACCTTGATGTGAGTGTTGTTTGCTCAACTGTTCACTTTATGAAAATCCGCGGCCCACTCATGGTTTGTCCACCTTTCTCCATGCATGTTGTCCTTCATTCCAGTATACATTTCTGATGTTTTAAAACAATTCTCTCTAAGCTAATATAGAATCTCCCTTGCTGGAAGTCTTTAGAAATGCTACATTGAACAAATCAGTGCAATTATTAAAAATCCCAGGAAATAGATGCCTGTGACTCAGATATAAAGAGGAAAACCTACAACAAGAGCAGTAGGCTTGGGAGCTGACACCAAAACAGCTTTGGTAATGGCTGTTGAGCCAGGAACTAGAAATCAAATCCCAAATAGGCCCATGGAAGGTGGGGTGTGTGAAATGATGCCCCAGTAGTGCATGAGTGAATGAATCATGGGCAGTGGCTCATGGGTTTGCTTGCAAGTCAGGAACTTGGGAAAAATAAAGATGAAAAATTAGGGGGTAGAGAGGTTTGCATAGGCCTCTTGCTATGGGCAGACTGTGTGATGATAGTGGTTGCATGTGGATGCGTAACAGAGGGGCTCCAAGAGGCTGGAGCTCCCTGTAATCAGGTGGGCAAGATGGCTTGATGGACGATGCCACTCAGCCGCACAGGGCTTGCTCATGGAGTCTGTGCACAAAGTGGCCCTGGTGGCTGGGATGGATACTGCATGGGCATAGCAACTGACTCACCACTCACCAAGGCTGACCTGGCAGCTGCCACTGCTGAGAACCCAGCCTGCCAAAAGCAGCTGTTCATTGAACAGAGAAATAAAACAGGCAATGTTAATTAAGAACAAGACAGTGTCATAACAAATATACCACTGCAGATATAGGAGAGATTTAAAAAGTCTTGAAACTGAAAAATCGTGTCAACAGAAAGACTTATTACAAGTAAAGAAGTTAAAACAATGGTAAATATTCTATTTCCCTTCAAACATATCCAGTTTTATGAGTATGCTTATGTATCAAACATATAATGGACTTATATAAAATATTCAAGATATATAGGGAATCATAGGAAAATCCAAACAACTCAAATTTTTAGGCACGAATAACATTGATTCTAGAACCAGTTAGGAAATCAATAAAGAAAGATTATTATAGGAATATCACTTTTATATAATTATGTGTGAAAATCCTGAGAAAAATATTAGTAGACTATATCTACCTGTATGCAATGAATAGACTATGTTGACCAAGTTATGTATCCCAAGAATGTAATAATATATAAATTTTAAATCTTTTAATGCATTTCACCACTCTGAATTAAAAAACAGAGACAATCATATTTTAGTAGATGAAGAAATTACTGTAAAAGAAATTCAGCACTCCAACTGACCCACATTTCTTCAGTCATCTCTACTTTTAAGGATTCATGTGATCTGATTGGGCTCACCCAGAAAATCCAAGATAACCTCCCCATCTAAAGGTCCATCCTCTTAATCATGTCAGTAAAATCTCTTTTGTTGTGTAAGGTAACATATCTAAAGGTGATAGGCTTAGGGCTTGGATATATTTGTGGGGCCATTATTTTGGATTTCACAATGTAAATGGTGGCCAAATGAGATTTAACATTAGTCTAGTTAAATTCCTACACATCACGAAGTGAGTAAATGTATGAGGCATTCCATAAATAGTTTATGGGTAAAGGTGAAGCAAGTGTATACATAGCACTGTGAATGAAGGATCCACATTTACTCACACTGCACTGGAACTTCAGATGTTAAAGGGAAACGGTCATCTTCAAAATAGCTGCAGAAGAAACACAGATCATCTAAGAAGCAACTGGGTTAGGATGTAACTGATTTTTCCCTGTCAGCCACAGCAGCCAGAAGAGGCATAATCATTAAAGAGCTGAGAGAAAGCCAATGTCAAATAGAAATTTGTGGCTGGCAAATCCATCTTTCAAGAATAAGAGTAAACAAAACATTATCATATAAATGAAATTGTTGGGCTATTTCCAAAATGCCCACTCTAAAAATACTTACAAAGACAGAAAAATATATAAGAAAGAAACAGAGAAAGCAGTAATTTTAATTTGGAATCATTGGTACATGTAAGTCAGTACAGTCATTATAAAATATTAATAATGTAGCATTCAAGGGAAAAAAAGTAATATAAAATACTGTAACATGTTATGTTATAATTTCCTTACCCACGTTCCAACCCCCAACCTGTGCCATCTGTGAGGTCCAATGAAGTTTGATTCTTTTTTCTGAGATCAACTCCATACAGTAGAGCACCAAGAATAAGCTAGGTGCTTAATGAGTTTTTACCATGTGAATAACTTTCCTGAAAGTACTTAGCAGATCAGGAATTGGGATGCATAAGCACAGTTCAAAAGTGGCCGAGGAGTGACACAGAAGAACACAGTGGCATAAGAACCCTAATGACTCCCCTCCTTGCCCCCCACAGTGACAACCTGCTTGTTGAAACATCATTATAAAATAATCTCGATGACAGTTGTGATTGGATTTAGTGTTGATATATTTTTTGTAAATTGTGATAAAACATACATACTATATAATTTACCTTCTAACCATTTTTTCAGTGTACAATTTGGTGGCATTAAGCACATTTACAGTTTTGTGTAATCACCACCAATATCCACTTCCAGAACATTTTCATCATCCCAAACAGAAACCGTACCCATTAAAACATAACTGCCCATTCCCTGGTAACCTCTATTCTACTTTCTGTTTCTATGAATTAGCTTATTCTAGCTACCTCATATAAGTAAAATATCATATTTGTTTTCATTTCTGGCTTATTTCACTTACAGTGTTTTCAAGGCTCATCCAATTAGAATTTCGTTCACTTTTGAGGCTGAATAATATTCCCTGTGTGTGTGCACCGTGGGCTGTTTATCCCGTCATCCTCAACGGACACTCGGCTGCTTCCACCTTTTGGGTATTGGGAATAGTGCTGCTATGGGCCTGAGTGTGCAAATATCTGTGTGAGGTCCTGCTTTCAGTTCTTTTGACGATATGCCCAAAAGTGGAATTGTGGACTCATATAGTAATTCTGTCTTTACTTTCTTAAGGAACCACTATACTGTTTTCCATGGTGGCTGTACCACGGTACACTCTCACCAGCAGTGTGCAAGTGTTCCAGTTTCTCCATATCTTCACCAACATTTGGCCTAGTGAAGTTTGCCATATTTTTATGTCCTTATCGGCATTCCTTTTTCTTTTGTTTTGTGTGTGTGTTTTTTTTTTTGAGATGGAGTCTTGCTCTGTCACCTGACTGGAGTGCAGTGGCGCAATCTTGGCTTGCTGCAACTTCTGCCTCCCAGGTACAAGTGATTCTCTTACCTCAGCCTCCTGAGTAGCTGGGACTACAGATGTGTGCCACCATGCCCAGCTGATTTTTGTATTTTTTTTTAGTAGAGACGGGGTTTCACCATGTTGGCTAGGATGGTCTTGATCTCTTGACCTTGTGATCTGCCTGCCTTGGCCTCCCAAAGTACTGGGATTACAGGCGTGAGTCACCACGCCTGACCAGCATTCCTTAATTTTATGTCCTTATTGTATATGTTCTTTGGAGAATTGTCTATTCATGTCTTTTACTCATTTTTGAATGAGGTTGTTTTGCTATTGTTGAATTGTAGTTCTTTACATGTTCTGGATATTAATTCTTTATCAGATATCTGATTGGCAAATATTTCCTCCCAGTCTGTGCATTTTCTTTTGACCTCTTAACAGTGTCCTTTGATGCAAAAAAGTTTTTAAATTTTGATGCAGTCTAATTTGTCATTTTTCTTATATTACTTGTACTAGTGGTCACCAACCAAGAAACCACTACCAATTCTAATGTCCATAAACTTTTCCTCAGTATTTTCTTAAGGATTTTACAGGTTCAACTCTTAAGATTAGTTCTTTGAGTCATTCTGACTTTATTTTTGAAAAGGGTGTAATGGAAGGGCATGAATTTTCTCCAGCATCATTCTTTTGCATGTGGATATCCAGGTTCCCAGCACCATTTGTTGATGCACCGTATGTCGCAGTGGGGGTGACACATTTGTAAGATGCAGTGAGCACTAACATATGGGAGCACCATGCATTTATTTACCTGTCTTTCCTCCACAGTTGTTTTGAGAAGGCTTTCACTGACAAACCCAACAGAAATAAAATCAAATTCAAGTAAAATTATAAATTTTAAAATGTTAAGACTGGAGCAAGACTGGAACATCACTAGACAAACTGAAACATAGGCTGAAATGGAGGGTTTATGTTTACCTTGCTACAAATTCTGTTGGCCCACAATCTATTATGCTTATTGCATAAGAGAGCCACAGAGTAGGGTGATAGCTGATATAACCAGTCCCTGGTTTTCTGCTTCAGAAACAAGTTTAAATTATCTGCTTAGACACAGTAAGGAAACTAACCGAAAGATGTCTAATGTGAAGTTGGCATCTACAAAGTCAAAGAGTGAGTAGTAAGTGTAAACATCAGGAACCAAGGAGATTCTATCTTTTTACACAGAAATGACCTCACTATGCACTGCTGAGGGGAGAAGGTCCCTTCAGGGGACCTTCATGATGAAGAAAAATCCTATATGATGTGGGGATTTTCTGCTGCAGCCCTCAAGTGAATTGTCCTTCTCTCTAACTACAGGTCTCACAAAGTTTTATATCTTCAATGATTTCACCTGGGCCAAGATTTTTTTTTTATTTTGTTTGAGCTGCTGCCTGGGGCTTAGAAAAGTGACTGGGATATTTTCTCAAAATGGTATTTCTTCAATGGAATGTGAAATCCGCGAACGCTCTGCTTTCCTGCTGTATCCCCAGCGCAGATTGAGTACCTTGCACTTCTTTTCAGCACTTCCCTAGAAGTGGTAGAAGATTTGGAGTTAGGGCCTTCCTCAATCTCTACCCTTTCTTTAATTCGGAGGATCACAAGCTGTTGAGGGAAGAGTGATATCTTGGGCGTCTAGCTGATCTGATGAATATTAATATCCAATGTCCTGTAATGAAGTCATGTGTGCATGTAACATCACTTCTGCATGCAGTGTCATAGGAAAGTGGGTTTGCGGACCCCAGGTTAAGAGCCTAAGCACTAAAGGCACAGAGTTAGAGCTCTAGGAGGGGAGGGATGGCTGGGGTGGAATCTCTTCTTTAGTCCTGGGGCCTTTTCACTCCTTACTTGGTGGGTGCTGGGCATCTGGCAGGTGCCAATGTTGATGGAGTCGAGGGAGAGAACTGGCCAGGACTGGGAAAAACAGGGTTGGAGAGATAATTAAGGCGGACATTATTTTTTCTGAGCGTAAGTCATGGCTCAAAATCTGGAGAGCCTGAAGGAGCATCCCCCTACCCAAACCTGTTTTTCCCTTTTCCCTGAAGCCTCATTTGGCCACAGGCCCAGTGTCAACACCAGGGGGCGCCCACAGACCATGAAGGCACCACGCGGCTGGGATTGTTTGTGGTCGGCTCCCGCGTCCCTGACTTAATCAGGGGAGCCAAGATCCTGCAGCCAGGTGGCCTGGATTCAACCTGCAGCTCTGGTCCTACTGACACTTTCCCCCCTGGTGCCTCAGTTTCTTAATCGGTGAAATGGTGAGGACACTACAGCACTTACCTCTGGGGCGGGTTTCTCAACAGCAGCACTATTAACAGTTTGGGACAGAGACTCCCTTGTGGCCCGGCCTGCCCTGTGCATTGTGGGAAGTTTGCCGGCAGCACCCCCACTCACCCCCTCCCACCAGTCCCCATGTGACAACCGAAAATGTCCCAGGCTTCTTAGGTCTCCCTTGGGTCTGGAAGCTGCACTTAGTCAGGCATTTTCCCACCTGACACTTGAGCTCATCTCTGCTTTGGTCCACATCAGGTCACTTTAAAAAAATGTTGTTTCTTTAAAGATTCTATCCATCTTTTAAGTAAATCTATTTTCTTCCTTTATTTCTGCATTCAATTAATCCTCCCAAACCCTTTGTTTACTATATCTCAAAATGTATCAATTCCAATTCTAGTAATTAACGTATCTGACTTGCATGATACCTGCTATGACCCCTGGTAGAGCTCTGATTCCTTTAGCACAGGGAATATGTTCTCGATTCTGCTCTGGATGATGTAAATCAGTTTATTTTACTTGTCTGGGATGTTGCTCCTCACCTGTAAAATGTAAATGTGGATATGGCTTGGATTACTAAATGGTTTTATTTCTTCATTCACCTGACATTGTTGTGTACCTGCTGCAAGTCAAATACATGGCACGATATTGTTTCCTTGATCACACCACAGCAAATGAGAAAATGAGACATTATAGCAGCTGTGGCGGCACATGCCTGTCGTCCTAGCTACTCAAAAGGCTGAGGCAGGAGAATTGCTTCAGCCCAGGAGTTTGAGGTTACAGTGAGGTATGATATCACCATTGCATTGCAGCCTGGGCAATAGATCCTGTCTCTGAAAAAAAGGAAAAACACAGTGTGAGCTGTCTGCATGTGCTCTATGTCTCAGGAGACCCATGTCCTGTAATTTTTCTAAATGGCATCTCCATGTGGTTTTTCATGAATGTTTGTCTGGTATTTCTTTTCTATCCTTTTACGTTCAACTTTTCTGTACCTTCTACTGAAATTATGGCTTTTGTCAATAGCCATGGTTTTGTCAATAGCCTATGGTTATTTATTTATTTACTTATTTATTTTTACCTCCTTGCACTATTTGTCTTGTTTAGTCCATTATGTTTAATGTAATTGTTGACCTCATTGGGTTTAAGTCTGTACATTGTCATTTGCTGCCTTCTAATATTATCTCTTTCTTGCTCAACTGTTTTTCTTACGTTGCCTTCTTTAGATGAATAAAAAACTTTGCATTATTGTAGTCTCGTGACTAAGTGTTCTAATTATACATTCTCGTATTATTTCTTTAATTATCTGAGAAAACACAATAATCTGTGACTTATTATAACCAACAGCAGACCGTAACTTCCCTGACTTTCACCTGCCTGTGCAGACAGCCCAGGGGAGAATCAGTGCTCTGGCTCTGAGACACAGGGGTGGTGGAAGTAGGAGAGTGATTGGATGATGAATCTGTAGCTGCAGAGGCATCTGGGCCCCTCACCTGCATTCTCATAGATGTCTCCTCCACTGAATGCCTGTGATGACCTCTCCTCTGTATGCTCCTGCCAGAGTCTCCCCATCTCCACTGACAGCAGCTCCACCCTTCTGCTCACTCAGTCCAACACTGTGGGTGCCCTTGATTCTTCTTCTCACACCACAGATAAATCCATTAGCAAGTGCTGTGAAGTCCATCTTCACATTCATCCAGAATCCCTTCACTTCCCACTATTTCCCCTGCTCACACCCCAGTCAAGGTAAACAACATCTTCATCCTGGAATACTGCACTCCTTTCCCACCATTTTCCCCACTGCCTCACTGGTCCCCACCTCTCAATTCTGTTCTCAGCACAGCAGCCAGAGAGAAGCTTTCAAAGGATAAGTCCTACCATATCCCACTTTTCAAAACTGTCCTCTAACTCCCCATGTCATTCAGGGCAAAGGTCAACACCCTTCCCACATCCTCCAGGGCTACCTGCTCTGTCCACACCTCTGACCTCATTTCAGTTTCTCTCTGTTCAACCCTTCTGGCCTCTTTGTCCTTCCAGGGACACAGACAATTTCCTGCCATAGTGCATCTGCACTGAAGGTTCCCTGCCTAAAAAGAACTTTCCCAGACATCCCTGTGGACTCCTCACATCCCTCAAATCTTTACTCCAAGGTCACATTTGCAACAAGGCCCATGCTGACCACCCAGCACAACAGCCACCTCCCTGTCCCCACAGCCCACACTCTGGATCACCTGCCACACAGCACTTGCCACCTTCTAACTCAGCATCTTCTGTTCCTACTCTGCTTATACTATATCTATCATCTGCCTACAGAGGTGTCCAGTTTTTTGGCTTCACTGGGTCACATGGAAAGAAGAAGCATTGTTTTGAGTCACACAAAAAATACACTAATGACAGCTGATGAGCAGAAAGAATAGAAAAAAAAAGTTCATGCATAATTTTCATGATATTTGCCACCACAGATAAGCAAAAAAGTCTCACATTCAAAGCTGTCCTGGGTCACATGCAGCAGGTTGGACAAGCTTGCATCTAGATTGTATGCACCACAAGGCTGGAAATTTTTCAGTTTTTACTTTAATGATGTTTTCTAAATGCAAAAGCAGTCATATCCCTAGCAGACAACAAATGTCAGTTGAATGAATGATCACTGTAGAGCACCTCTATATTCTAAAGGCAATATCTTTATTAATGTAGCCTCAGGTTAAATGCGTTTCATGGCAGCTAAAGAACAACATCATCTCACACCACCATCAGTGCCACCAGTGCTTTTCTCACCAGGGCTGCTTGTGTGTCCTTCCTCCCTCCCTCCCTCTTCCTACACCAATCCTCTTGCACACTGCAGCACACAACCATATTTTTCTGTTCAGGAAAAATAATCCTAGGCTTCTGGATCCAATTTTCCAACCACATATGAATCTAAATTAGACTCTGCTTTATACATCCATGAGTTTGGATTGGAGCCCGCACTAGGATTACTACAACCCAGGGCAGGAAGATGAGCAGGAAAGCAGAAGAGGAGTTCCAACAGAAAGTTACCTATGATGAGAAACTATGGGATCTCCTCCTCTCTGTAAATTTCAGAATCTGCTTCCTTTAAGGTTGGGGAAAAGATGGAAAATACAATCCAGGAAAGAGACCTGGAAGGAGGGCGAGAGATACAGGGGTCTGAAAATTTGCTCTTGATACCGGAAGGACTTCTATGTGTAGGGACCACCCTAGGTGACATCCAAGTCCCTGTGATCACAGGTCCTGATGCGACAAGGTTCTACTGAAGGGCCAAGGACAATGGAGCAGCAAAGATGACCCAGCCGAGCTGTGACCACATAAAGCCCACAGTAGCCTGAGCACCTGCTGGGCACAGCCCCATCTACTCTCCTCTCCTGCAAATCAACACAAGAAACACGTGAACTCTGGAAAGTTCTCATGTCTTCCATTTATTTTGTCTCTCAAATATTAGGAATCTTCTCCTTTAATTAACCCATCAATTTCTCATGGAAATAATTTGAAAAAAGTAAATTTATACTCAAATTCTAATATTAATAGGGAAGCAAGAAGTTACAGCTCAGTGTACCATGAAGTTGAGACAGAGATGGAGACATCCCAGCCCAACCTCCCTGGAACAGGAAAGGTGATCAGGGAAGGAATGTAGGTCAGCGTGGGGAAGAGGGTCATGGTGGACATGGAAGTGGAGTGGTCTCCCCACCTTCTCACATTATGCCTACAGGAACATAGACACATTCAGATGCCTTTGCAGAAACAGAAGTCAGGGTTCTTGAAGTCATAAAGGGAAGGCATGAACAAATCTTGCCTCTCAGTCCCACACAAGGCAGCTGTCTCACACTACAGAAAAAATACTCATGAACAAATTCACATCAGTCACAGCAAGGGGTCACACTTTAAACAGCCCATCACGTGCTCAATACATCCAAGTCAAAGAAACTCCATAGCACAGCTATGTCCACTGTTCCCCCCAACACCCCACACACATCAGGCCCCCCAGGGTCTCACCTTTATAAGCTGTGACAGACATATGAGAGCCCTGGGCACTTTGGCTATCTGGGGTAGAACAAAAACAGAACGTGGTCAGAGCCCACAGGAGATGTAGCTAGAGGAGGAACTGTGGGCAGGGTGAGCTCTCCCATGGGCTACCGACCACAATATCCCAAGGATTTCAGGGATCAGCCTCCTTCATACTTACTTGCAGCCTGAGAGTAGCTTCCTCCTTTTCTATCTGTGGGAAGAAAATGTCCTGTGAGAGGTCAGAAAGGTGGCAGGGCCATGAGGTCCTAGAGGAACCTCCTGGTCTTGGACCCTTGAGAAGTTTCCAGAAATGTGTGACTGCAGACCCAGGGCAGGATCAGGAAAAACAAGGAAAGCAGATGTAGGTCTGGGACCAACTGCCCTCCTAAGGTCTGTCCTCAGCAGAGACCTTCCCCTGACCTGTGACTGCTGGGATCAGGTCCCCATCACTACAATCATCAACATGATAAATCTGTCCTTCACTGTCACAGGTGCTTTACAAAAGAGTAGGTGGTGGCACACAGGGCCCAGGCTGGGTCGGCCCATGAGTGTGGATGGTGCTTCCCAGTAACCGGGAGGGCACACTTCTACCTCGGGCTTGGAATCCTCAGTGAGACAAGAAATCTCAGACCCCACCTGTCACCCCTTCCTCACCTGAGCTCTTCTTCCTCCATAGCACAGCAGCAACGACAGCTCCAGTGATGACAGCTACAAGGACAACCAGGCCAGCAACGATAACCACGATGGGGATGGTGGGCTGGAGAGACGGCTCTGGGAAAAGAGGGGAATGTGAGGGTTCTGACCCCCAGGCCCCAGACCCGACCCTGCTAAAGGTCTCCAGAAGGGCTCCTGCTTTCCCTAAGAGACATGATCCCCCCATCTCCCTACTTACCCCATCTCAGGGTGAGGGGCTTGGGCAGACCCTCATGCTGCACATGGCATGTGAATCTCTGCTCCTCTGCAGAAGGCACCACCACAGCCGCCCACTTCTGGAAGGTTCCATCCCCTGCGGGCCTGGTCTCCAGGAGCTCCATGTCCTGGGTCTGGTCCTCCCCATCCCACTGCCAGGTCAGTGTGTTCTCCGCAGGGTAGAAGCCCAGGGCCCAGCACCTCAGGGTGGCCTCATAGTCAAAGACAGGGTGGTGGGTCATGTGTGTTTTGGGGGAGTCTGAAAGGAAGTCAGAAAACTCGAGCACTTTGCATCTCTCATGGGACACCCCAGCAGCACTCATGTGGCCATCTTGAGAATGTACAGGACACACGGGGTGTGGAAGGGAGCACAGAACCCAGACAGCAGCCTGGACACAGGCACCTGGGATAATCTCCTATTCCTTGGAAAGTTCTAGTCTCTGAGCGGGGGAGCAGGGACTTCTGGTCCTGACCTGAGCGGAGGCCAAGGGATTCAGAGGAGCTGGAGTCAGACCCCCACACACATTGAGTGTGAGGCAGAGAACAAGGCTTGAGGGGAAAAGTCCCGGTGCCCAAGGCTGCTGTGGGGTCAAAGGGGACCCCTGATCAGTATTCCAGGGACTGTCTTTCCCTCCACTCCCTCAGAGACTTCATCCCTTGATTGTCCCAGAGAGCAGGGCGGGCCCTCAGAGTCACTCTCTGGTACAGGATCTGGAAACCCAGGAGGATTCCTCTCTCTCAGGACCGGAGGGAGGGCGATATTCTGGTGTTGTTGCCATTTTCTTCCCCTCCTTGTGCGAGGCCAGCCCAGGAGATCTACAGGAGATCTAGGAGGCACCCTATGGCCCCTGGTACCCGCGCGCTGCAGCGTCTCCTTCCCGTTCTCCAGGTATCTGCGGAGCCACTCCGCGCAGGTGCCCTCCAGATAGGCTCTCCTTCGCTCAGCCACATTGGCCGCCTCCCACTTGCGCTGGGTGATCTGAGCCGCCGTGTCCGCGGCAGTCCAGGAGCGCAGGTTCTCGTTCAGGGCGATGTAATCCTTGCCGTCGAAGGCATACTGTTCATACTAGTGGAGGAGGCGCCCGTCGGGCCCCACGTCACAGTCAAACATTACCTGGAGGGTGTGAGACCCTGGCTCAGTTCCTGCGGTCAGCCCCGCCCACCCAGCTCCGGCCCGGTCCGGCCCCTAGCAACCTGCAGAGATTTTGGCTTCAACTGAAGATGAAACCGGGTAAAGGCTCCTGGGGCTCTCCAGGGTCGAGGATCTCTGCAGGTCCCGCAGCCTCGGGGTCGATCTTGGACCCGGAGACTCAGGGGGACCAGGGCCGTCCCTGAGGCATGAAGGGGGGAGTAAGTGATACGCGTCCAGGGCCAGGGTCACTCACCGGCCTCGCTCTGGTTGTAGTATCGGAGTAGGGTCCTCAGGTTCACTCAGCCGGTCTGTGCCTGGGCCTTGGCGCCCAGTGTCTGCAGCTCCCAATACTCCGGCCCCTCCTGCTCCATCCACCACTCCCGCGGCTCCATCCTCGGACACGCCGCGTCACTGTCGAACCGCACGAACTGCTTGTCGTCCACGTAGCCCACGGCGATGAAGCGGGACTCCCCGCGGCCGGGCCGGGACACGGGCGGTGCTGAAATACCTCAAGGAGAGGGAGCCTGGGAGCGCGGAGAGGCTGAGACCCGCCCGACCCTCCTCCCCGCGCGGCTCCCCGGGTCCTGCGCCCCGGTCGGACGGGCCCCTTCCTCCTCCCCGCAGAGGCCGTTTCCCTCCTGACCCCGCACTCACCCGCCTTGGTCTCGGTCAGGGCCAAGGTCCCCGAGAGCAGCAGGAGGAGGGTTCGGGGCCCCATGACCCCATCGTCGGCGTCTGGGAAGACTCCGAGTCCCGGTGGGTGCGTGTGGACTTTAGAACCGGGGCCGCGCGACGCTGATTGGCTTCTCTAGCAACCCGACACTCAGTGGGAGTGAGAACTGGGTCCGCGTCGTGAGTGTCCAGGAAGAAGGACCCGTCACAGGTTGGGAGAGGGAGAAGAGAAACTCTGCGGAGATTAGGAATCCCCAACGCTGGGACTCCCCAGCCCATACACCGCCTTCGGGGCCTGAGACTCAGAACCACGCCTGGGGCCCTGGGACTTCGCCCTGACCCCACTCCTCTTGTGCCAAGCGCTCTGTCTCAATGTCTCCCTGAGTCTTGGCCCAGGAGCTGTCTGAGAAACCGGGAAGAAACCCTCGGCTTGGGACCCCTCCCTCTCGCTTCACTTTTCATCCTGGAATTCCTGTCCCTGAAATGAACTCCCTGTCTCCCACTCTTTACCTGTCCCCCTGGAGTCTTCTAGAAGAAAACTCACCCCAGGAAGCTTGGTGCCAGAGAGGGAGCTCGCCCTGGGAATGAAGGTGTAGAGACAGGGCTTTTTTTTTTCTTGTCTTTCTTTTTTCTTTTTCTTTAAATCTGGAAAATTTGTGCCTGAGTGCATGAGACAGAATAGAGATCAGTTTGCTTTTTGTTTATTAACAACAGTGGGTAGCAGAATCTTGGTAATCCCTGAATGATCAGAAATCTAATCGGTAAAAAATGTTACTTTGGCCTCTTGATATATAAATGTGTCGAAAAGCATTACAACAGGACTCACAAAGCTCCTAAGTTTCACTTTGGCAGACAATGTATCTGTGACTCCCACTTGTTGTATTTTACATTTACCTTCATTCCATAGCCCTGGGTTTCTGTGTGAGTCCAGAACATCTCCTCAATACAAAGTAGCCACTATGTTCCTTTATGTTGTAACCAGAAGTCAGTACAGACTTTATTCACCACAAAGTTGCAAGCGCTAAAGGCAGTCACAATGCCCATCACCAGTGCTCATGCACTGCCAGGTTTTAGGAAGTATCCACATCTAAGTGGTGTGTATATTTTATAGGAACACTTAGTATTTTTAAAACCTGATTAACATAAAAAAATTAGTTTTTAAGCAGATCCACTTAAGGTATTAAAGGCCAACTGTAACACCCTTCAAGGCTCTGTAGATGGTGTATTGAAATACTGTAAATCAATGTGTTCAAACCTAAGAGTTCTGCTGCTTTTGAATTCTGTCCCCCTGCTCCTTTTCCTCACCTCCTGCATCCCCAGCCCTTCCCTCCATCCCTTGTATCCCTCAGGCCCTCCTCTCCGCTTAGTCCCCATCACACTGTCACTCCTGAATTGTGACACTGGCACTCTCCCGTGACCTGCTGCGTGACTGTTCTCTCCACAGTGGTCCTGCTAATGTGAGTCAAAGTGTGTCATTTCTCCACCTAGAACACACCAGTGGCTCCACCTCGGTCTTGTGAAGCTTCTAGAATGCCAGGCACGTGAGCACATGAGGGGACACCTGGTTCATTGTAGGGACTAAATTAATTTTTGTTGACTGAATGAATGAAATATGAGTGTGTTAAATTGCATCACAGAAAATTATAAAATGTAAAACACTGAAAAAGTTAAGAAAGATTTTATGTAACTAGTGTTTATATCAATTCATCAGTTCATTCCGTGAGTCTGTGGAGCCTGCGTATGAATTTTATAAGAGTGTGTAACAAATTGTCACAAACATTGGCTTTAAACAACACCCATTTATTGTATTCATTTATTTGTTTTTAGAGACAGAGTCTCCCACTGTCATCCAGGGTGAAGTGCAGTCACATGATCATGACTCACTGCAGCCTCAAACTCCTGGCTCAAAGAATCCTCCTGCCTCAGTCTTCAGAGTAGCTAGGACTGCAGACAAGTGCCACCACGCCCAGCTAATTAAAAAAAAATTGTAGAGACGAGTGTCTTACTATATTACCTGGGCTGGTCTCAAACTCCTGGCTGCAAGTGATCCTCCTGTGTCAGCTCCTCAAATGTTAGGATTACAGGCGTGCACCACCACGCCTGGCCAAACAACACCCATTTATCTGTTTATAGTACCTTAGTCGGAAATCTGAGCATGATGTAGATGGAATCTCTGTTCCGGGCTTCCCAAACCTGAGTCTTCATTTTGAATCCTTCTTTAGGCTTATGCAGAGGTGGCAGAATGCAGTTTCTAGCAGTTGTAAGACTGAGGTCCCTATTCCTTGCAGGCTGTCAATGTAGAGAACAGAGAGGGCTGTGCTCAATTCCTGGTGCCCACCAGCGTTCTTTGCTACACAGCCTCTTCATTTTCAAAGCCCACAGTGGAGGAAACCCCTCATGCTGAATTCCTCTCACACTGTGAATCTTTATGCTCAGCAAGAACCCAGTCCTTTCAAGGGCTCACCTGATTAGGACAGTCCAAGTAGGATAAACCCAGCCTAAAGTCAACTAATTGAGGCCCTTAATTATATCTGCTAAATCCCTTCACAGCAGCACCTACACTAGAGTTGGTTGAATAACTGGGGGAAGTTGAATGACCAGGAGGTGGTAGTTGGGGCCATCATAGAGTCAGCCTAGCAATGGTTGGATCTTCCTTTTGTGTTTAATTGGGACACAGTTGGAAATTGAAGTTCAAGTAAAGTGATCATTGTGAACGGTAATAAAATGCATCCTCTTCAGCCATGGAAATACTCCTTACCTTTTAAAACTAAGTTACATGTTTAATATCTTATAATTAATTTAGGCCAGATGTGGTGGCTCATGCGTCATCCTAGCATCGTGGAAGGCAGAAGAAGGCAAATTTGTTGACTCCAGAAGTTCAAGATCAGCCTGGGCAACACAGTGAAGCCCTCATCTCTACAAAAAAGTTAGAAAATTAGTCGGGCATGGTGGTTCATGCCTGTAGTCCCAGCTACTCAGGAGGCTGAGATCAGAGGGTCCCTTGAGCCCAGCAGGTCGACACTGCAGTGCATGGTGATCACGCCACTGCACTCCAGCCTGGGTGACAGAATGAGATCCTGTCTTAGAAATAATAATAATAATGATGATGATAAATTTAGAGTAAATGCATACTAACATGTTATAATACACCCTGTCTTGTGAAAATGTATTAGCTATTTACTATTACATAACAAATTATGTAAAACTTAGCAACTCAAAACAACAAATATTCCTCATCTCTCACAGTTTCCAGTGATCAGGAATCCAGGAGAGGTTTCCCTGAGTGCTTCTTGCTCAGGGCCTCTCACAAGGTTGCAGTCCAGTTGTCAGCCTAGGCCTGCGTCATCTAAGGGCTTCACTGGAGCTGAGCATTCACATGAAACATGGCTCAGTCACATGGCTCTTGGAAAAGGTCTAGTTCCTTGTTGTCTGTTCCTAGAAGGCCTCAGTTCTCAGCCACGTGAACCTTCCTGCAGAGCCACTTACGGCACAGCAGCTGGCTTCCCCCAGAGTTCATGATCCCGGAGACAGAGAGAGAGAAGGTGGAAGCCGCAGTGAGTTTTATGTTCTACACCCAGACTCGCAAACTGCTATGTCAGCATTACTCTATTAGTTAGAAGTTATATTATTCTGTTCTCTCACTGCTGTAAAGAAATACCTGAGACTGGGTAATTTAAAAAGAAAAGAGGTTTAATTGACTCACAGTTCCACATGACTGAGGAGGGTACCCCAGGAAACTTACAATCATGGCAGAAGACATGGTGGCAGGAGAGAGAAAAGCAGAGTGAAGTGGGGAAAAATCCCTTATATTGTATATATACACTATGGAATATTATGCAGCCCTAAAAAGGCACAAGATCAAGTCCTTTGCAGGAATATGGATGAAGCTGGAAGCCATTATCCTCAACAAACTAAACAAACTAACAGAGTAACAGAAAACCAAATACCGCATGTTCTCACTTATAATTGGGAGCTGAGCAACGAGAACATATGGACACGGGGAGAGGAATAACACACATGGTACTGTTGGTGGAGGGCGGTGGTGTGGGGATCATTAGGAAAAATAGGTTCAGTCATTGACTTCCACAGTGGTTGACTCAATTTACGTTTCCACCAACAGATCTCATGAGAATTCACTTACTATCATTAGAACAGCTTGGGGGAACCGTCCCCATGATTCAGTTACCTCCCATGAGGTCCCTTCCCCAGTATGTGGGGATTACAATTAGCATGACAATTGAAGATGAGATTTGGGTGGGAACACAGAGCCAGGCCATATCAGAAGTGCGTCATTAAGTCCAAGCCACACTCAAGCGAGGGAATTAAGCTGCACCTCTGGAAGGGAGCAGTATTAAAGGATTTGCATATATGTTAAAAGCAAAATTCAAACTATTGTTTCAGGATTTTGTAAATCAAAGTCTTTTTTTATCTAATTGTTTTTCTTTAATGCTTTAAGCTTGTTTTTAAATTTAATTTAATGTTATTTTAAGTTCCAGGGTACCTGTGCAGGATGTGCAGGTTTGTTACATAGGTAAACATGTGCCATGGTGGTTTTCTGCACCTATCAACCCATCACCTAGGTATTAACCCCTATAGCATGCATTAGCTATTTTTCCTAATGCTCCGCTGACCACTGCCCTCTCCCAACAGACCCCAACAACTGTGTTGTTCCTCTCCCTTTGTCCACGTGTTCTCATTGTTCAGCTCCTAATTATAAGTGAGAACATGCAGTGTTTGGTTTTCTGTTCCTGTGTTAGTTTGCTGAGGATAATGGCTTCCAGCTTCATCCATATCCCTGCAAAGGACTTGATGTCATTCCTTTTTATAACTGCATAATATTCCATGGTGTATATGTACCGTATTTTCTTTATCCAGTCCATCATTGATGGGTTTTTGGATTGATTCCATGTCTTTGCTATTGTGTATAGTGCTGCAATGAACATACATATGCATGTATCTTTATAACAGAATGATTTATATTCCTTTGGGTATATACCCTCTAATGGGATTGTTGAGTCAAATGGTATTTCTGGTTCTAAATCTTTGAGGAATCGCCACACTGTCTTCCACAATGGTTGAACCAATTTACATGTCCATTAATAGTGTAAAAGCATTCCTATTTCTCCAGAAGCTCAGCACTTCTGTTCTTTCTTGACTTTTTAATAATTGCCATTCTGACTGGCATGAGATGGTATCTCATTGAGGTTTTGACTTGCATTTCTCTAATGATCAGTTGTGTTGAGCTTTTTGAAGTATGTTTTTTGGCCACATGTATGTCTTTAGAGAAGTGTCTGTTCATGTCCTTTGTCCACTTTTTAATGAAGTTTTTTTCATATAATTTGTTTACGTTCTTTGTAGATTCTGAGTATTAGACCTTTGTCAAATAGATAGATTGCAAAAATTTTCTCCCATTCTGTAGGATGTCTGTTCACTCTGATGATAGTTTCTTTTGCTGTGCAGAAGCTCTTTTGTTTAATTAGATCCCATTTGTCAATTTTTGCTTTTGTGGCAGTTGCTTTGGTGATTTCATCATAAAAATCTTTGCCCATGCCTATGTCCGGAATGGTATTGCCTAGATTTTCTTCCAGGGTTTTTCTAGTTTTGCGTTTTACATGTAAGTCTTTAATCCATCTTGAGTTAACTTTTGTGTAAGGTGTAAAGAAGGGGTCCAGTTTCAATTTTCTGCATATGGCTAGCCAGTTCTTCCAGCAGCATTTATTAAATAGGGAATGCTTTCCCTGTTGCTTATTTTTGTCAGATTTTGTTGCAGAGCACATGCTTGCAGATGTGCAGTCTTATTTCTGAGTTCTCTATTCTGTTCCATTGGCCTGTGTGCCTGTTTTTGTACCAGTACCATGCTGTTTTGGTTACTGTAGCCTTGTAGTATGGTGTTTTTTTTTGTTTGTTTGTTTTTTTTTTTTTTACGGAATCTAGCTCTGTTGCCGAGGCTGGAGTGCAGTGGTGAGATCTCAGCTCGCTGCAAGCTCTGCTTCCTGGGTTCACGCCCTTCTCCTGCCTCAGCCTCCCGAGTAGCTGGGACTACAGGCACCTGCCACCATGCCCAGCTAATTTTTTTGTATTTTTCATAGAGACGGGGTTTCACTGTGTTAGCTAGGATGGTCTCGATCTCCTGACCTGGTGATCTGCCCACCTTGGCCTCCCAAAATGCTAGGATTACAAGCATGAGCCACTGTGCCTGGCCTAAACTTTTAAAATAAATGTGTAATACTTGATATTGATGACATGTTCTGAAAACAGAGTTGAAGGAATTGAGTTAAAAGCCACTGTCTTGGCTGCAGAATCATAGCAGCGAGTTTTATTCAGACTCTGTTAATAACTTCCTGTTGGTTACTTGTTTCTCATATGCTGTGGCAGTATACTTTTGACATATAGATTCAGAAAATGCTTGCTGATAGCACAATCACATAGGGTTATTTTATATGCTAGGAAGATTTCATAATAAAAAGGAAAAAATGGAGGAAGGGAGTGAAAGAAGGAGGAAGAAAGAAAGGAAGGAGTGAAAGAAGAAAAGAAGGAAAAGGAAGAGGAAGAAAAGGGAAGGGAAAAGGAACGAGAAGGAGGGAGAGTAAGAGCTTGAATGGAAATAGAGAAGAAAGAGAGGGAGGGAGAGACAGAAGGAAGGAGAAAGGGAAGGAACGAAGGAGAAAATAAACTAAAATAAAGAAAAGAACAGGCATTGAGAAACGAGAAACCCTATGTATGGTTAATATTATCAAAGTGGGAGGAAATAAAACAGGTGTAGTTAACCTCTATAGAATAATGGAAATGTAAGAGGACTTCATTAGTTATCCATTGCTGCATAACAAACCACCCCCAAATTTAGTGACTTAAAACAAGAAATATCGTCAAACTAAAAAACATAATACAAATACCAGCCAAATGGAGCCAATGCAGGTAGAGGAAGTTCAATAAACAAAAGGATTTTACAAATTGGAATAAATAAGAGGTCACTGGTGTGCAGATGAAAACGATTTTGTAGTGCAAATACTCCAAAAAGCAAGTGCCATCATGAGATTAAAGTTACAGCATTTTATTAGGGGACATACCTGACAGATGATGTGGCAAAGGAGGTAGATTAACCCTGGGAAAGTCAACAGACCAAGATCCAAGTGTCAGTGACCCCCAGTGATGGACAGAAGGAGAGAAGGTTTAATGCATGTGTCCTAGACCACAGGCAATCTAAGGAGAGTTGAGCAAGGCCATGGAGGAGTCCTGGAGCTACAGTTGGCCATCAGAGGAGTCCTGTGTCTCCCAAGAATGTCCTGCCTTAGTGTCACTGGTATGACCCATCAATGTTTGAGAACAGCCCATGGAAAGCAGAGCCTCAGCACCAATGCTACTGAGGGTGTCAGAGCACAGGAGCACGGCCTTGGAGGATTACCCAAGAGTGTGACTCAAACCTTCTGCCCTGAAGGGTCTGAGGCCTTGGAAATCAAATCCTCTCAGGCTGAATTGCTGGATGATTTTGCTCACACTTACAATGGGGCAAGGGAAACCAGAAGGCTCACAAGTGGACCTCTGGTTTCCACACACACTTCTACCCTCATTGTGTGAAAGTAGCCATGCCTCCTCCTGGGGATGAGGATATATTACCTGGGCCTGGAAAGGAGGAGAATCCTCTTCTCACCAAGTGGTCTCTAGGCACACACTGTCCAAACTTCTCTGGTGACAACCGTCATGTGTAGTTCAGTGGGCTGTCTTGTCTCCTTTTAAGGGTACCCTCCTTTGGAAACCAGAACCTTGTATCTTGCATAGCCCAGTGTTGGGAGATAAAACATGCAAAATACCCCATTGAGTGAATCTAAGAGATTGGACATGGAGCCAAACTTGCTTCCACCTTTTGATTTCTGGACCCACATGTTCTTCCAATTGAGAACACAGCACTGTAGAGATGTCTCTGATTCAAACAATGCACCGTGTCCTGAAAGATGGCACCCACCCCTCAGAGTGCTTCCTTCAGGCTGGCACTGAGTTGTGCCTGTAGAAGACCTGTCCAGTATTCCTTGTGGCTGGCAGTCCCTGTGGTGCAGATGGTGATAGGATTAGTGGAACCCACAGCCATGGAAACACTGAAACTTTCCCTGCCAAGTGGGTCCTTCAGGCAGATAATGGGCTAGGAGCACCGCCTAGCCTGTGGATCAGAAAAGTCAACATCACCCAGAGAGTGGTGCTGGCTGAGTGTCTGAGAGCAGGACAGGAAAACTCACCCATAGAATAGGTGCCTAACCCTGTGAAGATGAACCTCTGGCCCTTCCAAGATGGAAGTAGTTAAAAGTAGTCAACTTGTCACTTAGTAGGTATTCGCATAAAGAAATAGTGCCCCACTGGGGCACATCATGGGACTCAAATGCTGATGAGTTGGACATTCAGAAGTGGCAGCAGCTGGATCTGCAGCAGTGGGGAGTTAGTGCTGCTGGCCCCATACATAGCCTCATGCCTGCCACTGTGGTTGCTCCATTCATGCGCCCATCCTACGAGGCCTGCACTGACCCATGGTGAAGGCTGGCTAACTTCCATTTGTCTGTTTGCTTGTTCAGTGCCACTTCAGACTTAGGTGTTTTCTGGGGTGTCAACATGGGATTCAAGCACAACCCAGGTGGACCATTTTCACCTCATGATGGATGCCGTTGGGCCTGTGCAATCTATGACTTTGTGGGTCACACAGGCACTTGGAACCCCACAGTTGCTTGGTGTCCTGTGGCCAAACATTCTATGGAATCAGGACAAGGAACACTAAAAGTTGCTTCTAACATGCAGCATATGTCTCTGTCATGGATGACATGATCTTACTCCAGAATACCAGGCCAGAGACCTTGCTGTCCTCTCCTGAAGGGCAGATGGTGACATTCCAGAATGAGCGAGTCTCCTACCACTTCTGTTCAACTGAGGAGAAAACATGGCACAGTCAGAATAAGACATGAAAAGGACAAAGCAAGGCAGGAACACACAGCACACATGCAGACGCTGGTGTACTGCCTGGGTTCAGAAGATGAACTTGCAGGTGCGGGGAGAGATGTAATATGATGAGAGAAAACAGATACCCCACATGGAGGCCAGGAAAACATCCCAACACAGCATCAAAGGCCAGGGGGCATGAACCAGTCAAGTGTCCATTATGCATCAGGTGCTCATGCCCTACGTGATGGGATTGAAGACACAGTAAGGAACAGGGAGTACCTAAGGGTTTCATGAAATCAGCACTCACTGTGGAGGAGATGTCTGTCTAATTAGGCAGCTCCTAACACTGACCTCAAAGCAATGCGGCTCATCACTGAGGATCCTGGCATCATTCTCATCTAACACAATGGTGATGGCCAAGCCCTGTTCCAAACCAGCCTGCTCCAGTCACCTGGAAGGAGACAGGTAGTAGAACTAGAAGACCCCAAAATAGGAAGACAGCCAGAGGGAGGGATAATGATGAGAAGTGTGAAAAGACACAGAAAATAAGCAGGTAGGAGAGTGAATGTCCCTGTGTGTGGAGCTTACCTGATTCACACAGGTCTCAGAATCCTCAGGCATGTCATAGGTAAAGGCAGTGTTCACCTGCTCCATGTCGATGCCTGGGCAAAATGGGGTTGGTAGCCAAAGAATTAGTCTTTAAAAATCTTTTGGGGTCATTCTCAGACAAGTGCAGAACAGCGAAAACTGTTAGTCACCTGAGGTTCATTCTCCTTCTCAGGTTCAGAAATGAACCACATGTAAGAGAAACCAAAGGCTGGAATTCTCATGGCACCCAGAAAACCGGACTAGGGACCTGGAGAGCCACGTGCCTGTCACTGCTCCACCAGTCACGTGCTGTGTGACCACAGGAGAAGCTCTCTACTCATAGGGCCTCTTTGATTCATCTGTGAATCACGGACAAACACTTCTATTCTAGCAACCTTACTGAAATGCAGGGAGAACCAAGTGATCAATGCAGAGGAAAAAAGTGATGACATTTACTCCTAGACAAGACTCTTTAGGAAAATGTACTTTAAAAGTAGGAGAAAACATAGTACCTCTCATCCCCTGCCAAAAAGCCTCTTTGGTTTAGCAATTATGATTGTTCATCATCTTTCTATAAAATTAGGGCAAAACTGGCTCACTCAATATCTCCAATAAATTAAACACAGTTTGTGATTCTACGTCCACAACTTTTGCTCTGTGTGAAACTGAAAAGAAATGGGGACACATCCACGTTTGTATGGTGGCCACAAAGGCTTGGAAATGACCCTGTATAATCCATTTTTCATTGTCTCACTCTATGCTTTGGAGTCCCAGGTAATTCATACTCTTAAAAAATATCACATGTTCATACATAGGACAGGGTAGAAAAGGTAGTATTTCTGTTTTAATTTACTAGGGCTGCCATAACAAAGTACCACAGGCCGGGTGAGTGAAATAATAAATATATATTTTCCCACAGTTCCGGAGCCTGCAGGTGCAAGGTCAACGTGCTGCAGGGTTGCTTTCTTCTGAGGCCTCTCTCCTTGGCTTGTAGACAGCCACTTCTCTCTTCTCAACATAGGACTTCAACGTATGAATTTTGGCTGGGGAGGAACACAATTCATCTCATAACAGCGTGGATCATACTTGGTGGTGGATATTCTAAAATATAAAAAAGAGTATATCCCTTTGGCCTGATGCTTTCTCTTAGTTTTCTGAAATTGTGGTCTTACAAAAAAGAATAGGAACCAACGTTTAGTTTTTCCCAGAAGGTGAACTCTCCCTATGTCTGGGTAATCCCAGACACCGAGAAGTGGTGTGTGCAGTTCTCCAAAGTCTTACTTTCTCCGGGAATTCTGTTTCTGCCTTTTTAACTGGGAAGAAGATTCTCTCAGGAGAGCCACCTCTTCTGATGCTGTATGGGCTTCATTCTGCTGGGACTTACAGAAGATAAAAGTTGATCTTAATAAAAAGGAAATATTTGCAATTTTTTATCGTGGTCATATTTTTGTATGGTTTAAAATGTCCCATATTGTGTTGAGTTTGTTTTAAAGTAATACATAACATTTGTACATGTTTATGGGGCACATGTGATCATTTGACCCATGCACGGAATGTGGAGTAATCAAGTCAGGGTGTTTGGGGAATCCATCGCCTCAAGCATTTATCTTTTCTTTGTGTTGGGAACATTTAAAACCCACTCTTCTAGCTATTTGAAATACACATAATTTTTAGCTTTAGTTGGCCTGCTGTGCTTTAGAACATTAGAACTTATTTTTTGTATACAACTGTACATTTTTACCCGTTAATCTACCTTTCTACATCTTCCCACCCCTACGTTCTTCCCAGCCTCTGGTAATTGTCATTCTACTCTCTACCTCCATGAGATTAACTTTTTTAGCTCACACATATGAGTGACAACATGTGATATTTGTCTTTTCTTGCCTGGCTTATTTCATCTAACATGACCTCTGGTTCCATCCATGTTGCTGCAACTGACAAGATTTCATTCTTTTTTTTTTTTTTTTAATGGCTGAATTGCATTCCATTTTGTATATATTGCATTTACTTTATCATTCATCTATTGATAAATTCACCCATTGATTTCACATCTTTGCTATTGTGAATAGTGCTTCAATAAACATGGGCATGCAGGTACTCTTTGATATGTTGATTTCATTTCCTTTGGATAAATACCCAGAAGTAGAATTGTTGCATCCGATAGTAGTTCTATTAATAGTTTCAGTTTTTTGAGAAATCACTCTACTGTTTCCCATAATGGCTGCACTAATTTACATTACCAGCAATAGTGAATAACAGTTCCCCTTTCTCCACATGCTCACCAGCATCTATTTTTATTTTTTAACAATAGCCATTCTAACAGGGTAAGATATATCTCATTGTAGTTCAATTTACATTTTCCTGGTGTTTAGTGATGTTGGGTGTTTTTCACACACCTGTTGGCCACTTGTATGCCTCCTCTTGGGATACGTCTATTCAGATCCTTTGTCCACTTTTTAATTGGAGTATTTGAATTTTTTACTGTTAAGTTTTGAGTTCCTTGTATATCCTAGATATTAGTCTAGAATATACTAATTGGATGGATATACTAGTTGGATGAATACTTACTGAATATTTTCGCTATTCAACAGGTTATTGCTTCATTCTGTCGGATGTTTCCTTTGCTGTGCAGAAGCTTTTTAGCTTAATATAGTCTCATTTGTCTATTTTTACTTTTTTTGTCTGTGCTTTTGAGGTCTTAGCCACAAAATCTTTGCTGAGACTCATGTCCTGTAGTGTTTCCAGTATGTTCTCTTCTAGTGGTTTTATAGTTCTGGGTCTTACGTTTAAGTCTACAATCCCTTTTGGTTGATTTTTGTATATGGTGAGAGACAGGGGTCTGGTGACATTCTTCTGCATTTGGTAGCATTTTCCCAGCACTGTTTATTTAAGAGACTGTTCTTTCCCCAGTGTATATTCTCGGTTCCTTTGTCAAAGGAACTCCTTTGAGAGTTCTCATTAAGAAGCAATGTTTAGTTTCACCAAATACTTTTTCTGCATCTATTGAGACGATAATATGGTTTATGTCCTTCATTCTGTTGATGTGGTATATCACATATTTTGATTCACATATGTCAAACAATCGTTGTATCCCTGGTATGAAACTCACATGATTATGGTGTATTGTTTTGATTTGTTGTTGGATTTTGTTGCTAAAATTTTCAATTGCTATTTTTTATTACTAACGTTTAAATTTTTATTGTAAGCATTTTAAACTTGTAAAATTTACATATACTGAAATGATCAGATATCTATCAAATTCATCAATGAATTTTGACAAAAACAGTCATATCACCCATGCCACTATCAAGATACACAAAATTCTCTTTTTTCTGCATTCAACTTAGCCCCTTTTCCCCAGCAGCCATTAATCTGATGACTATCATGATAGAGTAACTCTTCCTGTTTCAAAACTTTATACATATCCACTCAGCCCATGTGGCCTCCCTCGTGTCTGGCTTTTTGCACTTGGTGTAATATCTATGTGGTTTACCAAGGTTGTTGCACGTATCAGTAGTTCATTCATTTTTAATACTGGTAGTATTCCACTGTATCATTGAGTTACAATTTTTTTGTACATTGTGGGGGCATTCCCGGTTTTTTATTGTTACAGATAAAGGAACTGTGGACATTATTGTACAGGGATTCTTGGACATAATCTTTATTTCGCTTGAGTAAATACCTAGGAGTGGAAATGCTAGCCATAGAGTACTAGCTTGTTTAGCTTCTAGATGATATAAAACTGATTTTCAGAGTGGCTGTTTCATATTCTTGCAGGCAACGGATGAGACTGTTTCACATCCTTGCCGACATTTATATTCATTAATCATTTAAATTTCAGCCATTCTAATAAGTGCTTAGTAGTTTCTCACTGTGGTTTTACTTGGCATTTTCCCCTGATGACTATTGGACATTCGTGTGTCTTTTTTGTAATGTTTCAGAAGATTTCTCTAAAGATTGTGGAAGGAGCTAAATAAATGTGATTTCTCTTTCCCTAAGTGCTAGACCTAAAGTGGAATGTTTAGAATCCATCCACACTTCCCAGTCTGGCCCGCCCAACCCCATATTTGCCCCCTAAAGTCCCCACTCCTTCATTCCTCTTTTATATTCTATCCTCTTCATTCTGGCTCCAGCTCACACTTCTCCAGGAAGTCTGTTACTGTGAAGGTCACTAACATGCTCAGTATTGTCATCTCTACATCTGTCTGTACCTCTCCACAGCATTCCTCACACTCAATAATTCTTTTCTTATTTTGCTCAGTTCCTGTGGATTCACTTCACAAATATTAATTCGAAGTAGTCCTAGCTGGAAGAAAGGATAGAAAATTATGAAAAATCTTTTTGAAGGCACCATCCAGGTTTGTCAATTGGTGACATTTTAATATTATTGGCTATATGTAGTATACACAGAAAAATAATAGAAATATATGTAGATAGCCTTGATTTTTCACAGTTCTGATATTCATGTGTTTCAGTCAACACTGTACCGAGCAAATCAAGAATTGCAGGTGGATGTGTCTTGAATTTGGTGTATTCTGTTATATTTTTACTATGTCTTAGGAAGTCTCTTTGCTTGAACTATTTTAGACTTGTTATTTTAGACCGGGTTTCACTCTGTCACCCATGCTTGAGTGCAGTGGCACAAACACAGCTCACTGTACCTCAACCTCCCAGGCTCAAGCGATCCACCCACCTCAGCCACCCAAGTAGCTGGGAGTATAGCTGTGCTCCACCACGCCGGGCCAATTTTTGTTTTTTTTGGAGAGAGGGGTTTTTGCCATGTTTCCCAGGCTGGTCTCAAACTCCTGAACTCAAGTGATCCACCCACCATGGCCTCCCAAAGTGCTAGAATTACAAGTGAAGGCCATCTTACCTGGCTTTGCTTTTAGACTTCTTTTAAATAGTTTCTTTCTGATTTTAGCATTCATTTGCTTGCTTTTCCAGTTAACGTGGTCTATGAGATGAATCTGTGTTCATACAAATAGTTAATTTATTTTCATTGCTGGATAGTATTCCAGGCAAGGAATATGCTACAATTTATCTCTTTCCCTCTTCATTGACCTTTAGGTTGTCTCTATTGTACACCTCACTGCAATGAACATCCTGGGACATTGCCTCCTGCTCTCAGGGATATGTGAGTTCCCCTAGGATATGCATCTAGGAGTGGGCTCACTACAGCTTTTCACATGATGCTACATGATGCAGAATTGTTCTGTGGAAGAAACAATCCAAATGCCTGTCAGGAGGGGGCTGGTTAAAAAGCACTGCATTCAAAAGGAGTAATCTCTATTTTGTTTAAATATTGCATATCTATACAATGGAGTAGCATGAAAATTTCAAACAAAGACACAAAGATGTAGGAAAGCTTTTGGTATTTCTTCATGGAATGATCTTTGTGAAACAACATGAAGGGAAAAGGCAAGTTGCAGGAAAGCAGATGTAGTTTGCTAAAATTTCAGTGAAATGGGAGAAAGATTATATACATATACATTTATATTTGCTTGCATATGCACAAAATGTCTTTGAAAGAATAAGCAAGAAACTGATATAAACGGCTACCTGTCAAGATGGTGTAGAATAAGAGTCTTTTAAATTTTGAATTTTGAGCCAAGTCAAAACATAAAATATAATTTCAAAGGAGAGAAAGCAATCAAAACCAAATACTTCAAAATAAAAAACCTTTAAAAAAACCAAAGCCTGACAGAATTAATTCTTTTACCTTCCTTAATAGAAAAAAAATACTGTTTCAAAGTTATATCACTCCTTAAACAAGGATGTTTATTACCAGTATAATTCAGTATGTTGTTTTCTTTTTCATTGCACTATCTTTCTTTATGTGTCTGTCTTTCATTCATTAAAAGGCAAAATGAGGGCATGGTTAATTAACAAATGCAATTGGCTTGGTGAAGGAAATTTTGACCAAATCCTGATGTAAATGGTGAAGCTCAGTCTACAAGGAATACTACTGGGTCCAGTGTGCCAATTGTGACTTCAGCGGGCTCAGAACTCCCTCTACTGTCCATGTCGGTTCAAGTATGTGATATTCAGAAGACAGAACACTTGAGTAATTCTTCTGGAAAACCCATGATTGAATCCATTTGCCGAATTTGGAAGGTCCTCATTATGGGCCCATTCTAAGTATTTGTCATATGAAGTCACCCTGTATTTGGATCAGAAGGTACACTCAGAGCTCCTAGGGTCACATCCCAGGTCCAAACAGCCCAGGACAGCAGACAAAGGCCTGTAGGTCAGTTTCATAAGGGGTGGGAAGGATTGAGGGTATGGGGGCCAGTTGTGAAGTAGTGGGAGCCCCAGATGCTGTGTGAAGCTGAGCCTCTGGATTGCTCTGTAATCCCACATTTGGTTCCTTCCTGGGTGTCTGCCATTCCCGGGATCCCAAGGAAATCAAACACTGCAGCCTTGGCTGGGGTGCTTTGCAGGATGGGCTAGGCATTGTCTAGTGTATCCTATACCCCTGCCTCTCAGCCCTCTTCTGATGTTAGAAATCAGTGTGGATGGCCTTAGGGTGGTGATTCTCAAAGTGTGGTCCCGGGTAGCATTGATATCACCTGAGAACTTGTTAGAAATGCAATTTTCAGTCCCTGCCTTGGATCTACTGAATCAGAAACTGCATTTTAACAGGCCCCCAGTAGAATTTTGCTTTTTCAAATCAGGCCTCTCTCTTACTGTCTCAAGACTCAGTATTGAGCAGCTATGACTTCTGGACAGTCATATATGGGACACACTTCCTTTCCAGGAAGCTTCTGACTCCTCAGTGAGCTTAATCTGAGTCCTGGCCTGGCCTAGGGGAGAAAAATTCATGTCCTGGGTTCTGAGCAATGCTCTCCTGTCCTGCATGCCTGTCAGGCTCCTATTTACACCTCAAAACACAGCTCAAATGTTGTCTCTTATGAAGCTTCTGTGACGCCTTGGTCAGAGCAGATGGTCTACATGTGCATCCACAAAGCAAGTTGCATGTTCTGCCAACCATTTGTGTAAGAATTTCCTTACTGATCTCTGCCTGTGCAAGACTGGCTCAACCTCGAAGGCAAGGGGAGTTTGGTTTGTCTTACCTCAGCCCCAGCTCCTTTAACAAAATACCTGGCACACAGTAGGTGTCTGATAAATGTTTCCCAAATGAAGGGATTGCCTGCAATGACCTGGCAGACAAGGAGGAATAAAAACCCACAAGCTGGGCCAGGTGGGCCACCGTAATCCCAGCACTTTGGGAGACTGAGGCAGGCAGTCATGAGATCAGGAGTTTGGGACTACCCTGGCCAACATGGTGAAACCCTGTCTCTACTAAAAATACAAAAAAATTAGCCGGGCATGGTGGAATGCGCCTGTAGTCCCAGCTACTCGGGAGGCTGGGGCAGGGGAATTGCTTGAACCCAGGAGGTGGAGGTTGCAGTGAACTGAGATCATGCCACTGCACTTTAGCCTGGTGACAGAGTGAGACTCCGTGTCCAAAAAATAAAAAACAAAAAAATCCCACAAACCAAATGTGGCTGGGAGAAGACTTTCCAAATCCCAGTGCTGTGTGAGCACAGGGCCCACTGAAATTCACTTTTAGAAGCTTCCCAGCTGTCTTGTTCTCTTCTCATCAGAGACATCTATGCTCCCTCACCAAGGCCCACCTAATCACACATTACCTTTCAGGACCACCTTTCAGATTAGCCAGGTGCAAACCCCACACCAACTTCCTGCCTAGGCTCCAAATACTCAGCTGCAGGCCTGGTGTGGGGCTTCATGCTAATCCTAACATTTTGGGAGGCTGGGATATCAGATCACTTGAGGCCATGCGTTAGAGACAAGTGTGGGCAACATGGCACAACCCCATCTCTACAAAAAACACAAAATATTAGCTGGATCTTGTGGTGCGTGCCTGTAGTGCCAGCTATTCAGGGGTCTGAGGTGGAAGGATCGCTGCAGCCAGGGAGTTCAAGGATTTACAGGAAGGAAGAGTTTTTCTTCTTTCTGAAGTCTCCATCAGCTGGAGATTTTGCCCTGTAAAGTTGACAGGAGAAGTTGCTTGAAGTTAAGTTAGGACTGGGCACAGTGGCTCATGCGTGTCATCCTAGAACACTGGAGAGGCCAAGGCAGGAGGATCACTTGAGCCCAGGAGTTCTAGATCAGCCTAGGAAACATAGACGTCTTCTATACAAAATAATTTTTAAAAATAAATGGGCATAGTGGTGCTTTCCAGTAGTCCTTACTATTCAGGAGGCTGAGGCAGCAGAACCACTTGAGCCTAGGAGTTCGAGGTGTCATTGAACTATGATCGACTCACTGCACTCCAGCCTGGGTGGCAGAGCAAGTCCCTATCTCTAAAAAGAAAAGAAAGTGACCTGAGTTGGGACAGGACATTTGAACTTTTTCATTAAAATTGTATTTCAAATGTTGTAAAACTTCATAATCAGTATTTTATCCTTTTAGAAAGTAGAATCTGCTCAATTACAGAAAATGTAAAAAATGTAGAGAAGCAGAAAGATGGAAACTACCTGTGTCCCCACTGGGAGGATCAGGATGAATCTTTTTCTGGCAGAGCCTCAGACACGTCAGTGGTCAGGGGCCCTGGAGCTGTGCTTTGCAGCCGCCCCCTGAGTTTCCAACCCTGGTTTCTGTGCATGTGGTGTCTGCGCAGGACGACTTAGTGTAGTCACACTGTATGAGTTATTTTGAATCTAGATTTTCAAACTTTATTATTATCAGTAAGCAAGTTTATATGTTATCATAAACTCTTCTTAAACACTACTTTGGCCAGCTGATACTATTTACAGAAAACAACCTAGCTACTCTTTTTTGCATGTTTTTCTTCCTTATTGTAAATAATATCTGATTAACATCCTTATACCCAAAGATTTTTCTATATTTTGGATTTTGTTTTAGAATCATAGATTTCTCAAATGTAAATTATTTGGTCAAAGGGCATGAATATTTTTAATGCTTCTTATACATGTTATAAAATCACTTCTCGAAAGCAGCATCCCAATTGAATTCACCCATCATTCACCCCTTATCTGTCAAGCCCCTCCTCTATACTGGGATGTTCTAGATGCTGGGGATGCAAGTGGTGACTGCGCAAAATCTTGGCCTCAAAGAACATGTCTCAGTGATACAGACAACAACTTTAAAAATTATTCTAATATCAGTGGCAATTGTTATGGAGAAAATATACCTGGGTTAGAAGATTGGCATTGGTGAGGATGGCAGGAGATATATTTTGTTGGGTAAGAGGTTCCTGAGAACTTGACCAGGGGAAATTTGAGCAGAGACCTGAATGGTGTGAGGAGTGAGTCATGTACATCACCTGGGAGCAGGTGCATGTGGGAGTCACAGCAGGGGCTGGTGGCAGAGGCAGGATGGAGCAGTGACAAGAGGTTTGTGTGAGTGGAGACAAGTGAGCTGGGCTGACAGTTGTGAGATGAGGCCAGAATGGCCAGAGGGGCCCTGTGATGAGGGGCTGTTAGGAAATGATGAGAGGAAGGGAAGAGGCTGGAGTGTCTGTGGAACGTGGTAGTGAGTATGCGCTCTAATTCCCATTTGAAAGGTTCACTGTGCCTGTTGTGTGTGGGTGATGGACAGTGGCATGAGAGGCAGCAGGCAGCCCAGCTGGAAGGCCCTTCTGATTTACTATCCTAGAGAGGGTGGCTCTGGAGGGGAGGCAGTAGAGGAGTGAGAAGTGACTGGATTTGGGGTTAATACATTTTTCAGATGGTCTTAGCAGTTGTTTAATAGAGAATCACACATTTATTTACTGAACTTCATTCCACAGTTGATTCCAGATGGCTTACTGCAACAACTCTAAATAATAAATATACATGAATTGTTTAAAAACCAACAGCTAGGAAAATATAGACTTAAAATATTAAGACTAGGGTAAAGCTAGAACATTACTAGGCAAGAAGGAACATCTGAAACATTTGCTGAAATGGAGTTGACTGTTTACCTAGCCATGGATTTGTTGGCTCACAATTTTATTGCATCAGGGAGCCACAGAGGAGGTGACAGTGCAGGTTACCTGGCCCTTGTTTCTTGTTTCAGGAACATTTCCTGTTTTACACTTAAAGTCAAAGCAAATTACGTAACTGTAATTTGTTCAAAAATGAAGTCAACATCTAAAAAGTCAAAAAGTAAATGTACAAACCCCAGGAGTCTAAGGAGAGTCTACATTTCTCACCGAAAATGGCCTCACCCTGCACTATCGGATGGAGAGGGTCCTTTCAAGGGACCCTAAGATGCAGGGTCGATTGGGCTGCAGCCCTAACTAGAGGTGTCCTTCTTTATACCTGCAGTTTCCTTACGCCTGGCAGCCAACTTCAGTGATCTCACCTGAGCTAGAAATTCGTTTTTTTTGATGGTGGTTCTATCTGAGCCATTGTGTAGATTTAAAAATGTGACATGGAAATTTTGCTATAATAGTTTTTCTCTGATGGAATTTGACATGCACGGTGGCTCTGGCTTCCCTGTCGGTCCCAGGAGGGAATGGAGTGTCCTGCACTTTTTTTTTTTTCAAGATTCCCAGGTGCAGAAGGAATCAGGAGACTTGGAGTCAGGGGCCCCTCCAATCTCACCCTCCTCTCTAATGGTTTTTGGGGTGGGGACCTTGGCACTCTGCACATCTGGTTAATATAATTGTCCCAGCTCCTGAAATAAAAGCACAGGTGCACATAACACTGACTCCTGCATGCAGTGCCAAGGTGGGGAGGTTTCCTGGATGCCAGGTTTAGCACTTTGACTCTCATTCACACACACACACACTCATACACACAGGAACACACACTTGCACAGACACACACATATTTAGACACACTCACACACAGATTCACACACACATGCACACACACATAGGCACACACTCATTCACACACACAGCCTGAGTGAACCCTGAGACAGGCTGACCTCGAGGGCAGAGTAACAGGAGTCTCTCAGGTCCCTCTCAGCGGTCTGTCTCTTTTTCCTGAAGGTGGAGGAGTCTGTACTCCATAAGGGGAAGTCCTCTGAAGAAGGCGGGAAATATTCAGGAGCCAGGTCCAGAGATGGACAAGGATGGGAAAGTGGAGACAAAGTGGAGGAGGTGAGGTAGGGAGGGAGCACGCGAGGAATGGGGAGTGGGAGGACCTTCTAGCGGTCAGAAATGTCACACACAGAATTCGGTTCTTGGTGCTTTACTAAGATGGATTTAGCAAACCAGACGGAGTGCGAGATAAGGAGTTTACTTTGGAAAGGACACGTCTTGGTCTCCTCCTAGTTTGAACTCATCAGTAGTAGCTGGGAGAAGAGAGCTAGGACCTTTGGGTGGGGCGTGCAGCGCTCTTTGCAGCGACTCCATTCTCTGCATCTCACGGACCTCCACTCCGGGGACCACGTTGGTCCCCTCCAACCCAACAGGAAGAAAAGAAAGAAGTCTGAAGGCTTTAGATCCTCCCTAGCGCGCCTGCTTCCTCTGCCATTTATTCCCTGAGTGTCCCTGCCTGCGCTTCCCTACTCCAGCCCCACTATGACAACGCACATCCTGCGCGCTGGGGCCGGGAATCCTCCTTTGGCCTCTGACTCACTGATGCCATTTCACTATGTCCTGTCCTTCCGGCTATTGCCAATGGGTGGAGCCCGAGAGAGCATCACCAAGATGGGCTGGATTCTTACAGCTTGGAGGCCTGCAGGAACATTCTACAGACTTCTTTAGATCCGGAAGTCAGCCTGAGTTTTTAGACTTGCTTCGAAAGAGTTTGGCCCTTGGAAAACGGAGATCAATATTCCAGGAACAAGATTTTCCTCGACTTTGTCTCAACCCAAAGACACTATAGAAGCGCAGTTTTCAAACGTGCTTTGAAAATAAATAGGACAGTGTGTCCCCACTGGATTTTGCATTTTCCTTTTAATTACAGCCCGGCCCTTTTGTAAAATTGTTACACATCTCCCTACTGCACTAAGAACAGCTCTATCAAAGGCACTTTGAGAAGGAATCAATGCCATGAAAATATGAAGTTCTCTTAAAAGAGAGTTTCTGGAGTTGGGTTTTAATTAACACTTTGAGTTTTAAAATCCTGTAAGTATTTGGTTACCTTCATAACATTTTTCAAACAAATATTCTTTCTTAACCACCATACAAATCCAAGTTTGTTATTTTTATTTTTAAATGTTATTTATTTATTTTTGAGACTAGGTCTCTTTCTGTCATCCAGGCTGGAGTGTAGTGGTGAGATCCTAGTTCACTGCAGCCTCCAACTCCTGGGATCAAGCTATCCTTCAGCTTCCAGAGCTGGGATTACAGGCCTGAGCCATCGTGCCTGGCTAAAATCCAAGTTTATACTGTAATAAAAAATGCCAACCTTCCAGAGAAACTGAAAGTCACAAAGTTATCCCAGTCCCTGTCAAAATTTTGGTGAGTAATTTTAAGGTTTTCTCCTACTTAAAATATATATTATCTAAGTGATATTACTGGTATTATAATTCCATATATCCTTGTCCTTTTAAAAATGGGTAAAAGGCTGGGCACAGATCTTCTCATAGCAATACTTAAACATTCATCCTACTCTTTTTAACAACTGCGTGGAATTTTATTACATGGCTGTTCTTTAGGGCATTATGGAAATGTTATTTATCTTCATTGTAGTAGCAGATACGTGGGTGTGTAAAACAGCCGAAGAGTAAAACTCAATGAGCTGTACATTTCAAATAGATACATTTATTGCATGCAAAGTGTGCCCCAATGACGGTTTAAAAATATTATCCTATTTGAGATTTGTACTTGGATTTTGTAAAACAAAACCAAACCCTTTTTCTTGTATCCAAGAGATGCACCCTGGCACATCTGGAGGTAGAAGCTCATGTTGTCTGTAACTTGATCTCGCAGGCTCTGAAATAAGCATAATGAGCTGTATAATTACAGATTCCCACACAGAGAAAAAATAGCTATGGTAAAAACGCTCATAAATAACAAAACTAGATAAAGGGCAAAAATAAATAATAAAACTACATATTTTAAATATTATTCTCGCCGTCACCTTTTCTCTCCCCTTTTCTCCCTCTTCCGTCCTTTCTTCAACACGTCCCCCCATCCTTCCCTCCTTTCTCCATTCTCTGCATTTGATCCCCGGTGTATTCCAGCCTCCAGGCAACACGCGTCACTGCGTCCGCCTGAGGCAGGTCAGGGAAGGGACGCGAGGTGGCGCTGTCACCGGATTCTGTGAGCGGCAGCGCTCTGGGCCCCGCTGGTCTTGTATCGTTTCAGTGACCTTCGCTCCAGTCTGTGACTGGGCCACACTCGGGGTGTAAATTAGGATCCTCACTGAAGGGGCGGGACCCTGAGAGGCTTTTTCCTGGTCCCTTAGTTGTGGGTTTTCCTGCGGGCGGTGGAGCCCGTTTCCATCAGAACCGCCCAGAGGCGGGCGCTGCCTTCCAGGGGTGGTGGAGCAGCAGGAAGCGTTTTCGGATCCTGGAACCGTGGGCGGCCCGTGGGAGGGGCTGAGGCGCATTTCCCTACTCACCCGGATCCGAATCCGCCGCGGTGCTGTTTCAAGTGAGTCAGATTCCAGATCGCGCTCCAGCCCGGACTCGGAATTCCTGCCCCGCGGGTCTGCATTTCACAGCGGCAGGTGTGAGTGACCCGCAGCTGGAGACCAGAAGCCTGAAGGCAGCTCCGCCCTCCCCAGCCCGCAGCGCCGTTATTCCGTTTCTTCCGTTATTCCGTTTCTTTATCCGTTCTTCCGTTATTCCGTTTCTTTATCAGTAAACACGTTTCATTTTCCGCAGACCAGGGCGGGGTGACGGGTGATCCCAGTCCTCGCAGTGAACTCCGGGTCGCAGACTTGAAAACGCTCCCGGGGCTCCCACCGCAGCCCGGTCCTGAGTTACACACGCGACTCGCGACCGCGCTGGGCAGTTTCTCTTTCTTTTCCGGAGCCAGCAGTGGCTCCTAAAGTCTACGAGGAGAAAATCGCCTGTGTGCTGGTAAGTCCAGGGATCTAAGGCGAGAGCTGAGGAAGAAAACGTAGTTGATGGGCCTGAGAAGAAGGGGCTGGAGGTTGGGTAGAGGGGGAGGGCTTTGGGCAGAAAAGACCTGGGAGGTTTGGTTGGGGAGGGGCAGCCAGGACTAGACCCTGGGGAGCCGCTCACCGGAAGTCCAAGATCATTACGGTCTCCCCTACCTCATAAAGGGTGGGATTGGCTTCTTGTCTTGTCGCGATCACATCTAAATGCGGTGCAACAAGCTTTACATATTATTATTATCATCATCGTCTTTGAAGTATTAAAAGTCTTTTTGGGGGTGAGCTAAATGAGACCCTTTGCTGGACCTGGCGCAGGGAGAAAAAGTCCTTGAGAGAGGGTAGACACTGTGGAGGGAAGGGCTTGCTTGGGACCAGTGTCAGGAGAGCTGGATCCATCTCCCTCTCTTTCCCTCACTACCCTTGTGACCTTTAGCAGTGTAAATAATCCCTCTAAGGTGGGGACAGGACCCCAGTCCCTGCTGTGCTCAATAAATTATGATGATCAAAATAAATAATCAGTGAATATGGATGGGAAAACTGAGTAATTGTTAAAACTCTGTGATGTATGACATTTTCATCTACAGAAAAGTG
>NC_037671.1:32874862-32890920 GCF_003255815.1 Theropithecus gelada
GCTGCACATGACAGGTGTATCTCTGCTCCTCTCCAGAAGGCACCACCACAGCCGCCCACTTCTGGAAGGTTCCATCCCCTGTAGGCCTGGTCTCCACGAGCTCTGTGTCTTCAGTTTGTTCCTCTCCATCCCGCTGCCAGGTCAGTGTGATCTCCGCAGGGTAGAAGCCCAGGGCCCAGCACCTCAGGGTGGCCTCGTAGTCAGAGACGGGGTGGTGGGTCACATGTGTCTTGGGGGGATCTGATGGGAAGAGTCAGAAAATTCAGGCATTTTGCATCTGTCATGGGACAGTCCACCAGCACACATGTGGCCATCTTGAGAATGAACAGGACACCTGGGGTGGGGAAGGGAGCACAGAACCCAGACACCATCCTGGACACAGGCACCTGGGAGAATCTCCTATTCCGTAGAAAATTCTATTCCCTGAGGAAGGAACAGTGACTTCTGGTCCTGACCTGAGTGGAGGCTGAGGGACTCAGAGGAGCTGGACTCAGACCCCCACACACACAGAGTTTGAAGCAGAGAACAGGGCCTGAGAGGAAAAGTCACGGGGCCCAAGGCTGCTGCCGGTGTCAAATGAAACCCCTGATCAGTATTCGAGGGATCGTCTTCCCTTCATTCCCTCAGAGATTTTATCCTTAATTGTGTCAGAGAGCAGGGCGGAACCTCAGAGTCACTCTCTGGTACAGGATCTGGAAACCCAGGAGGATTCCTCTCCCTCAGGACCAGAGGGAGGGCGATATTCTAGTGTTGGTCCCATTTGTCTCCCCTCCTTGTGGGAGGCCAGCCCGGGAGATCTACAGGCGATCAGGGAGGAGCCCCGTGGCCCCTGGTACCCGCGCGCTGCAGCGTCTCCTTCCCGTTCTCCAGGTATCTGCGGAGCCACTCCACACACCGGCCCTCCAGGTAGGCTCTAATCTGCTCCGCCACATCCGCCGCCTCCCACTTCCGCTGGGTGTTCTGAGCCGCCAAGTCCGCGGCGGTCCAGGAGCGCAGGTCCTCGTTCAGGGCGAAGTAATCCTTGCCGTCGTAGGCGTACTGTTCATACCCGCGGAGGAGGCGCCCGTCGGGTCCCAGGTCGCAGCCAACCATCCTCTGGAGGGTGTGAGACCCTGGCCCCGCCCCCGCTGTCAGCCCGTCCCCCGAGCCCCGCCCCGCCCCGACCAACCCGCGGGGATTTTGGCCCAAACTGAAAATGAAACCGGGTAAAGGCGCCTGGGGCTCTCCCGGGTCAAAGGTCCCCGGGTCCCGCGGCTTCGGGGTGGATCTGGGACCCGGAGACTCGGGGCCACCCGGGCCGTCCGTGGGGGATGCGGAGGGGTCGTGACCTGCGCCCCTGGCCGGGGTCACTCACCCGCCTCGCTCTGGTTGTAGTAGCCGCGCAGGTTCCGCAGGTTCACTGGGGCATTCTGTGTCGCGGTCTTCATGTTCTGTGTCTCCCGGTCCCAATACTCCGGCCCCTCCTGCTCCACCCACGGCGCCCGCGGCTCCATCCTCTGGCTCGCGGCGTCGCTGTCGAACCGCACGAACTGCGTGTCGTCCACGTAGCCCACGGCGAAGAAGCGGGGCTCCCCGCGGCCGGGCCGGGACATGGAGGTGTAGAAATACCTCATGGAGTGGAAGCCTGGGGGCGAGGAGAGGCTGAGACCCGCCCGACCCTCCTCCCCGCGCGGCTCCCCCGGTCCTGCGCCCCCGCCTGCGGTCCCCTCGCTCCTCCCCGCAGAGGCCGTTTCCCTCCCGACCCCGCACTCACCCGCCTGGGTCTGGGTCAGGGCCAGGACCCCTGAGAGCACCAGGAGGAGGGTTCGGGGCGCCATGACCGCCATCCTCGGCGTCTGCGGAGACTCTGAGTCCTGGTGGGTGAGTGGGGACTTTAGAACCGGGACCGCGGCGACGCTGATTGGCGTCTCTAGAAACCCGACACCCAATGGGAGTGAGAACGGGGTCCGCGTCGTGAGTATCCAGGAAGAAGGACACGACGCAGGTTGTCAGAGAAGAGAAACTGCGGAGATGGGGAATCCCCAACGCTGGGACTCCCCAATCCATACATCGCCTTTGGGGCCTGAGACCCTGAGAGCCACACCTGGGGCTCTGGGACTTCGCCCTGACTCCGCTCCTCCTATGCCAAGCGCTCTGTCTCACTGTTTCCCTGAGTCTTGGCCCAGGAGCTGTCTGAGAAACCAGGGAGAACCCCTGGGCATGGGCCCCGTCCCTCTCCCTTCACTTTTCATCCCGCAATCTCCATCCCTGAACTGGACTCCCTGCCTCCCACTCCTTACCTGTCCCCCTGGACTCTTCTAGAAGAAAACTCACCCCACGGAGCTTGGTGCCAGAGAGTGAGCTTGCTCTGGGAAAGAAGGTATAGAGACTTTTTTCTTTTTCTTTCTTTTTTTTTTAAAATCTGGAAAAGTTGCGCCTGAGTGCATAAGACAGAATAGAGACCAGTTTGTTCTTTGTTTATTAAATATATTGGGTAATAGAATCTTGGTAACCCCCGAATGATCAGGAATCTAATCGGTAAAAAATGTGACTTTGGTCCCTTGATTTATAAATGTGTCCAAAAGCGTTACAACAGGACTCACAAAGCTCCTAAATTTCACTTTCGCAAACAATGTGTCTGTGACTCCCACTTGTCGTATTTTAAATTTACCATCACTCCATAGCTCTGAGTTTCTGTGTGAGTCCAGGATATTTCCTCAAAACAAAGTAGCACACTGTGTTACTATATGTTGCAACCAGGAGCCAGTACAGACTATTCACCTCACAGTTGCAACTGTTCAATGCAGTCACAATGCCCCTCACCAGTGCTCATGCACTGCCTGTTTTCAGGAAGTATGCACTTCTACGTGTTGTGTGTATTTTATAGGAACACTTAGTATTTTTAAAACCCGATTAACATAAAAACAATTAGTTTTTAGGCAGACCCACATAAGGTATTAAAGGCCAACTGCCAAGGACACCCTGCTAGGCTCTGTAGATGGATGTATTAAAATCCATAAAACAATGTATTGAAACCTAAGAATTCTGCTGCTTTCGAATTCTTTCCTCTGGTCCTTTTCCTCAGCGCCCCCTTCTCCAGCCCTTCCCTCAGTCCCTCTCATCCTTCAGACCCTCCTGTCCCCTTAGTCCCCACCACACTGTCATTCGTGAATTGTGACACTAGCACTGTCCCATGACCTGCTACGTGACTGTTGTCTTCACAGTGGTCCTGCTCCTGTCAGTCAGAATGTGTCATTTCTCCACTTAAAACACTCCAGTGGCTCCACCTCGGTCTTGTGAAACTTCTGGAGTGTCAGGCAGGTTAGCATATGAAGGGATACCTGGTTCATCATAGGCACTAAATTAATTTTTATTGACTTAATGAATGAAATATGAGTGTATTAAATTGCATCCCAGATAATTATGAAGTGTAAAACACTGAAAAAGTTCAGAAAGATTTTATTTTATGTAACTAGTATGCATATCAATTCATCAATTCAATCGTACACTGCCACCCCTGGCGAAACAACACCCATTTATCTGTTTCTTGTTCCTTGGTCAGAAATCTGGGCAAGATGTGGATAGAATCTCTGTTCTGGGCTTCCAAAAGCTGTGTTTTCATTTGGAATCCTCCTTCAGGTTTATAGAGAGGTGGCAGAATGCAGTTTCTTACAGTTGTAAGACTAAAGTCCCTGTTCCTTGCTGGTTGTCAATGTAGAGAACGTGAAGGGCTGCGCTCAATTCCTGGTGCTCACCAGCGTTCTTTCCTACACAGCCCCCCCTTTTTTTTTTTTTTTTTTTTGGCAGAGTCTCACTCTGTAGCCCAGGCTGGAGTGCAGTGGTGTATTCTCAGCTCACTGCAAGCTCCACCTCTCTGGTTCATGCCATTCTCCTGTCTCAGCCTCCCAAGTAGCTGGGACTACTGGTGCCCACCACTATGCTTGGCTAATTTTTTTTTTCTTTTTTTGTATTTTTAGTAGAGACAGGGTTTCACCGTGTTAGCCAGGATGGCCTTGATCTCCTGACCTCTTGTTCCGCCTACCTCGGCCTCCCAAAGTGCTGGGATTACAGGCGTGAACCACCGCACCTGGCCCACAGCCCCTTCATTTTCAAAGCCCACGGTGGAGGAAACCCCTCATGCTGAATGCCTCTCACACTGCATTTCTCTATGCTCAGGAAGAACCCAGTCCTTTCAAGGGCTCACCTGATTAGAACAGTCCAAGCAGGAGAAACCCAGCCTAAAGTAAACTAATTGAGCCCCTTAATTATATCTGCTAAATCCCTTCACAGCGGCACCTACATTAGAGTTGGTTGAATCACCGGGGGAAGGTGAATGACCACGAGCTGGCTGTTGGGGCCATCATAGAATCAGCCTAGGAAGGGTTGGATTTTCCTTTTGTGTTTAATTGCGACACAGTTGGAAATTGAAGTTCAAGTAAAATGATCATTGTGAACGATATTAAACTACATCCTCTTCGGCCATGGAAATTCTCCTTACCTTTTAAAACTAAGTTACATGTTTAATGTCTTATAATTACTTTAGGCCAGATGTGGTGGCTCATGCCTGCTATCCTAGCACTGTGGAAGGCAGGGGAAGGCAGATTTGTTGACTCCAGAAGTTCAAGATCAGCCTGGGCAAAACCCCCATCTCTACAAAAATATTAGAAAATTAGTCAGGCATGGTGGTTCATGCCTGTAGTCCCAGCTACTCAGGAGGCTGAGATCAGAGGGTCCCTTGACCCCAGCAGGTTGACAATGCAGTGCATGGTGATCATGCCACCACACTCCAGCCTGGGTTACAGAGTGTGACCTTGTCTCAATAATGATGATGATGATACATTTGGAACAAATGTAATTTAACGTGTAATAATACATCCTGTCTTGTGAAAATGTATTGTGTATTTACGGTTGCATAACAAATTATATAACACTAAGCTCAAAACAATAAATATTCATCATCTCCCACAGTTTCCAATGCTTAGGAATCCAGGAGAAGTTTCCCAGAGTGCTTATGGCTCAGGACCTCTCACAAGGTTGCAGTCCAGTTGTCAGTCAAGGGCTGCATCATCTGAGGGCTTCACTGGGGCTGAGGATTCACAAGAAAGACAGATCAGTCACATGGCTGTTGGAAAAGGTCTAGTTCCTTGTTATCTAGTCCCAGAAGGCCTCAGTTCTCAGTCACGTGGACCTTCCTGCAGGGCTGCTTTTGGCACAGCAGCTGGCTTCCCCCGCAGCTCATGTTCCCAGAGACAGAGGGAGAGAGAAGGTGGAAGCTGCAGTGAGTTTTATGTTTTATACACAAAGTCACAAACTGTTATGTCAGCATTATTCTATAAGTTAGAAGTTGTATTAGTCCATTCTCACACTGCTATAAAGAAATACCTGAGATTGGGTGATTTATAAAGGAAAGGGGTTTAACTGACTCACAGTTCTGCATTGCTGAGGAGCCTGCCCCAGGAAACTTAGAGTCATGGCAGAAGTGGAAGCAAACATGTCCTTCTTCACATGGTGGCAGGAGAGAGAAATGCAGAATGAAGCAGGGAAATGCCACTTATAGAACCATCACATCTCATGAGAATTCCCTCAGTATCATGAGAACAGCATGGGGGAACTGTCCCCATGATCCAATCACCTCCCATGTGGTTCCTCCCCCAACAGGTAGGGAGTACAATTTGAATGACAATTCAAGATGAGATTTGGGTGGGAACACAGAGCCAGTCCATATCAGAAGTGCCTCATTAAGTCCAAGCCACACTCAAGCGAGGGAATTAAGCTGCATCTCTGGAAGGGAACAGTATCAAAGGATTTGAATATATGTTAAAAGCAAAATTAAAACTATTGTTTCTGGTTTTTGAAAATCAAAGGCTTCTTTTATCTAATTATTTTTCATTAACTCTTTAAGCTTGTCTTTTAATTTAATTTTAAGTTCCAGGATACATGTGCAGGATGTGCAGGTTTGTTACCTAGGTAAATGTGTACTATGGTGGTTTGCTGCACCTATCAACTCATCACCTAGGTATTAACCCTGGCATGCATTAGCTATTTTTGCTAATGATCCCCCAACCACTGCCCTCTCCCAAGAGGCCCCAGTGTGTATTGTTCATCTCCCTGTGTCCATGTGTTCTCATTGCTCAATTCCCAATTATAAATGAGAACATGTGGTGTTTGGTTTTCTGTTCCTGTGTTAGTATGCTGAGGATAATGGCTTCCAGCTTCATCCATATCACTGAAAAGGACTTGATCTCATTCCTTTTTGTGGCTGCATGATATTCTATGGTGTATATGTACCATATTTTCTTTATCAAGTCCATCATTGATGGGCATTTGGGTAGGTTCCATGTTTTTGCTATTGTGAAGAGTGCTGCAATGAATGTAAACTTGCATATAACTTTGTAATAGAATGATTTATATTCCTTTGGGTATATATCCTGTATTGGGTTGCTGGGTCAAATGGTATTTCTGGTTCTAAATCTTTGAGGAATTGCCACACTGTCTTCCACAATGGATTAACTGAGTTACTTTTCCTCCAACAGTGTAAAAGCATTTCTATTTCTCTGCAACCTCGCCAGCATCTGTTGTTTCTTGACTTTTTAATAATTGCCATTCTGACTGGCATGAGATGGTATCTCATTTGTGGTTTTGATTTGCAATTCTGTAATGATCCGTGATGTTGACCTTTTTTTCATATTTTTGTTGGCCACATGTACATCTTCTTTTGAGAAGTGTCTGTTCAAATCCTTTGTCCACTTTTTAATGAAGTTGTTTTTTTCATGTAAATTTGCTTAAGTTCTTTGTAGATTCTGAACATTAGACCTTTGTCAGATGAGTAGATTGCACAAATTTTCTCCCGTTCGGTAGGATATCTGTTTGCTCTGATGATAATTTCTTTTGCTGTGCAGAAGCTCTTTTGTTTAATTAGATCCCATTTATCAAGTTTTGCTTTTGTGGCAGATGCTTTTGGCAATCTCATCATAAAATCTTTGCCCATGCCTATGTCCGGAATGGTATTGCCTAGATTTTCTTCCCATGTTTTTCTAGTTTTGGGTTTTACATTTAAGTCTTTAATCCATCTCGAGTTAACTTCTGTGAAAAATGTAAGGAAGGGGTCCAGTTTCCATTTTCAGCATATGGCTAGCCAGTTCTCCCAGCATCATTTATTAAACAGGGAATCCTTTCCCCATTGCTTGTTTCTGTCAGGTTTGTTGAAGATCAAATGGTTGTAGTTGTGCAGTCTCTTTTCTGAGTTCTCTATTCTGTCCCATTGGTTTATGTGCCTGTTTTGTAGTCTTGTAGTATAGTTTTAAGTCGGGTAGCCTGATGCCTCCAGCTTTTTTTTTTTTTTTTTTCCTCTTAGGATTCTTCTGGCTGTACAAGCTCTTTTTGGATCCATATGAATTTTAAAATAGTTTTTTTCTAATTCCATGATAAGCTTCTCTTTTTAAATTCGTGATTAAAAGTTTGAGAATCACAGAGCTTTGGATGCTGAGACAGAGTAAGGAAATACAACAATATCTCTGAGTTTTTCTTGCCAATACCATTGTTATTAAAGAACAATGTTCTCTTCAATGAGTTAACACAGTTGAGAACATAGAGTAACGAGATCAAATAGTTCCAAGACTTCAGTCCCTTAAAACTAATGCCTTGAAAATAAGTCTTTGTTTTGTCCAAGATGTCTCAAATTTAGTAGAAATATGCCCCAAGCACCAATTTTCTTATTGAAATATCATCTTCACTAAACATTTGCCTACATTAAAAAAAAAAAAAAACTTTGCTCTATGGAGTAGCTGTTCTTTTGTTTCTTCACTTCTCTAATAAACTTGCATTCACTTAGAAAAAAATTGCCTAATCAAATTGCTTTCCACTTACAAAAATGTGAATCTCATACTTTGGTCAGCACATCTAGCTTAACATGATGCCAATAACTTCGATTTGATGCCATAGCCCCAAATGGTTAGCTTGAATTGAGAAACAAGTTGTTTTTCAAAAACTGGCTATTCGGTGGACATTCTATAATAAACTGGCATCTTTTGTTGTGGTATTCAAAGAGATGTGATAGAAGTGATTTGGACACCACTGTGATTCCATATAGCACTCTATTATGTGCTTCCAATTTTTTTTTCATTTTAGCAGTCCTATTCTGTTTTCCATTCATATTTGCTATTCCATCACTGGATATTCCTTCCTACTCTTTTCTTGTTTCATTTGTTTTGATCAATGATGTGCATTTTCAATTCTGTAAAAGTTTAATTCCGTTCCATGTGTGGTAAAATGTAACATCAGATCCTTTGCAAGATGGAATTACCTTGTACAGCAGATTGAACATTGTATAATTGAAAACCTAGAGATGCCAGTGAGCCAAGGATCAAATGGCCTATTTGTAGCCAAGACCATTTTCATGGCATCCTGGTCCTCTCTGTCACGTGGCTCCTTACAGTTCACTGTGGTTTTCTTCAAATGTAAGTAGTTCTTGTTAAGGATTCTTGTAGTGAACTTTGAAATTCTTTTCTCTTTCATTTCTACAAAAACCAGGTATACTTTAATTTGGAAAACTCTGTTTAGGAATTACAATCAAGTAACTAGCAGGGTGCCCAGCACTGGTGTAAAACACAGAACCTGTAAAGCTCCCCCGGGCTGCTGCCCATTCACTTCCCCAGAAGGAGACTCCATCCTGAACCTGTGATTATTATACCTTTGTATTTCTTTAAAGATTTGTGCAATAAGTATTTTTATATGCCCAAACCAAATATCAGTTAGTTTTGCTGGTTTTAAGCTTCCTGTACAGCAAATTACTACTGCATTTATTTTCCCATGATGCAAATTACCTATAGGAGTTCTCTGTGGTGTGGGAGACTGTCATTCACTCATTTTTACTGCTGAAGGCTTACATTTTATGGTTATACCACAATTTCACTACTTTCCTGTTGATGTATATGTGGCTGATTCCACTTTTTGCCATATACATTAGTGTGCACGTCTCCTGTGCACATAGGTAAGAAAGCCCCCCAGAGTGAATGATTAGGAATGAGTTGGTTGGATGATATGTTGTATGGACTTTAATCATACTAGATAATGATAATATGATTTCCACAGTGATTGTGGCTATTTAAACTTTTACAATAAATGTGTAATACTTGATGAGGTGTTCTGAAAATACTGCGTCAAAGGAATTGAGTTAAAAGTCACTGTCTTAGCAGTAGAATTACAGCAGGCATTTTCATTCAGACTCTGTTAATAACTTCTATTGTTTACTTGTTTCTTATATACCGTGGCATTATACTTTTGGCATATAGATTCAGAAAATGCTTACTTATAGCACAATCACATAGGGTTATTTTATATTTAGGAAAATTCCATAAGAAAAAGGAAAAAATGGAGGAACAGAGGGAAAGAAGGAGGAATGGAAGGAAAAGTGAAAGAAGAAAAGAAGGAAGGGGAAAGGGAAGGAAAGGGGAATGAGAAGGAGGGAGGGTGAGAGGCTGAGTGGAAATAGAGAAGAAAAAGAGGGAGGGAGGGACAGAAGGAAGGAGAAAGGGAAGGAACAAAGGAGAGAAGAAACTAAAATAAAGAAAAGAATAGTTGTTGAGAAACTAGAAATCCTATATATGGCTAATATTATCAAAATGGGAGGAAATAAAACAGGTGTAGCTAACCTCTATAGAATAATGGACAAATAAGAGGGCTTCATGAGTTATCTGTTGCTGTGTAACAAACTGTCCCCAAATTTAGTGACTGGAAGCCACGAACACTGACAAACTCAAAAGCATAATACAAATACTAGCAAATGGTGCCAATGCAGATAGAAGAAGTGGAATAAACAAAAGGATTTTACAAATTGTAATAAGTAAGAGGACACTGGTGTGCAGATGAAAATGATTTTGTTGTCCAGATACTCCAAAAAGCAAGTTCCATCATGGGATTAAAGTTACAACATTTTATAGGGGACACACCTGTCAGAAGACATAGGGAGGGAGACAGGTTACCCTGAGAAAGGCAACAGACCAAGATGTGAGTGTGACCCCCGCGTGATGGACAGAGGAGAGAAGGTTTACTGGACATGTCCTAGACCACAGGCAATCTAATGAGAGGTAAGCAAGGCCATAGAGGAGTCCTTGAGGTACAGTTGGTCATCAGAGGAGTCCCCTGTCTCCCAGAAATGTCCTGCCTTAGCGTCACTGGTATGACCCGTCACTGGTTGGGTACAGCCCATGGGAAGCAGAGCCTCAGCACCAATGCTACTGAGGGTGTCAGAGCACAGGAGCAGGGTCCGGGAGATTACCCAGGAGTGTGACTCAAACCTTCTGCCCTGACGGGTCTGCACCCTTTGAAATCAAGTTGTCTCAGGTTGAATTGCTGGATGATTCTGCTCACACTTGAAATGAGGCAAGGGGAACCAGAAGGCCCCCAGGTGGATGTCTGGTTTTCACACACACTTCTGCCCTCATTGTGTGAAAGTAGCCATGCCTCCTCCTGGGGATGAGGGTCTATTACCTGGGCCTGGAGAGGAGGAGAATCCTCTTTTCACCAGGTGGTCTCTGGGCACACATGGTCCAAACTTCTCTGGTGACAACCATCATGTGTAGTTCAGTGGGCTGTCTTTTGTCTCCTTTTAAGGGTACCCTCCTTGGAAAGCAGGACCTCATACCCTGTTCAAAGATAAAACATGCAAAATACCCCATTAGTTGAATCTAAGGGATTGGACATGAAGCCAAACCTGCTTCTGCCTTTCGATTTGTGGACACACATGTTCTTCCAATTGAGAACACAGCACCATGGAGACGTCTCTGATTCAAACAGCAGGTGGTCTCTGGGCACACACCATGTGCACCATGTCTTGAAAGATGGCACCCACCCCTCAGAGTGCTTCCTCCAGGCTGGCACTGAGCTGTGCCTGTAGAAGACCTGTGCAGCATTCCTTGTGGCTGGCAGCCTCTGGGTGGTGCAGATGGTGATAGGATTAGTGGAACCCACAGCCATGGAAACACTAAAACTTTCCCTGCCAAGTGGGTCTTTCAGGCAGAAAATGGGCTAGGAGCACCGCCTGGCCTGCAGACCAAGAATGTCAACAGTACCCAGAGAGTGGTGCTGGCTGAGTGTCTGAGAGCAGGACAGGAAAACACCCATGGAATAGGATCCTATCCCTGTGAAGATGAACCTCTGGCCCTTCCAGGATGAAAGTAGCTAAATGTTGTCACCTTGTTACTTAGTGGCTAGTCACCTAAAAAATAGTGCCCCACAACTGAGCATGGTGGCTCACGCCTGTAATCCCAGCACTTTGGGACGCTGAGATGGGCAGATCATGAGGTCAGGAGATCAAGAGCATCCTAACTAACATGGTGAAACCCCCGTCTCTACTAAAAGTACAAAAAAATTAGCCAGGCATGGTGGCGGGCACTTGATCTACCAGTGATATCCAGACATCATAAAAGCTGCAATGATAACTCCTACTTGGTCATACCTGGAGTAATCTAGTTCATTCTTTAGGCCTCGTCAGGCTTCCTCAGGTACAGGTTACTGGATTACGTAGAGACAATAGCCCCAACACCACCCTGCATCCTTCAGCTCTCTAACGTTGGTGCAACCCCCCTCCAGTTCTTTCAGCGTCTTTCACAAGACCCAACCTAGGACACGCTATGATTTCTGATTTGGCCAGGATGGAGTCAGTGTCAGAGGTTTCCCTTTGTCTTTCAGTGCAATGAGAGCCCTCACTCCACAGACTAGGGACCCAGTGTGGGGTGACTCCACTTAGAAGTGCATCAGTGTCAATTATGCACTCAGGGAATTGGAAGATAACCAGGGCTGCGTCTGTGAATCCAGTGGTCCCATTGTGGGCCATAATGTGTCCAGGTTTACTCCTTGACCTCCGTAAGCCCCACTGTGATAGGAGACATGATGGTGCTGTGGGCATCTGGGCATCAGTGTCCCCTCACAGCCAGTGTCAATAATCCCCCCAGTTCTGCCTGTTTCCTTTCCCCAGTGTACAGTCTCCTGAGTAAATGACTATAGGTTCCTTTGCCGAAGGGCTGAGGGAATTTTCCCGGCATATACTTTCACGAGGTTACAGGGTCTTCCTCCTAGTGATATGGACTCCACGTCTGTCACTGGGATCTGAATCTGAATCTTGGCTGAGGTCTAGGCATTGAGGATGGGATCATCACTGTATTGGGTCAAAAACCTTTACCCTCCTGCTTCTCAATTCTTGCTTTATTATCATAAATATCAACCAGTGCCCTTGTTAGTTGCCTGTCCTAACCCTGGGACACCAAACTCTATTAACCTTCCCCACATTCCCTGCAGCTTGAGTGCTCTTGGCTGCCCCTCTGAGGCTGACATAGTAATGGTGCTGTCTGGCTTTTGCAGATCACTGCCACCACTTGGTCTTTGTCTCTTCAGGGCCACACCCTCCCCAGGGATATTAATGAATGCAACTCTGGGACCATCTTTACTACCATCACCCCCAGCCTGCAGAGGACAGCACCCCGACACTTCTTAGTGACGCAGCTCCCTCTCGCCATCACGTTCCTGAGGCTCTGGTGGAAGGTGTGCCGTCTGGATCCTCTTGTGGAGCATGGTCTTGGTGGGGCTTCACCATGCCCAATTCACTCAGCCTCGTTATTCCATCCTCTGCATGTTCTAGGGCAACTAAGACATGTCTACCTTGTTGAGATTTGGGAATCAGTTTATCTAGATTCACCCCAGCAGTGGGTTTACCCCCACTTATCAAAGTTCTGGGGTGTCTGATAAACCCATGCCCTGAGATAGTGCCTCCAAGCCAATGGATTTACATTAATCCAGCCTGACATTCTGACCCCTTGACCAAACACCCTCAAATTTCAGTCCCAGAAGTGCTCCCCGTGCTCCTATTGGGACACGCTGGCTCATTCCTGCAAAGCCCCTGATTGGGATTCCCAATGCGTCATAGGGATGAGGCTTCTGCAGCATCTTCCAGCATAGGAAGTGGGAACCATTGCTAGAGAAGGGTGAGGCTCCTCTGCATGCCCAGAGGATCCGGGCGGCACCCATTGGATGATCTTGTTCCAGTTTGCAGAATCTCAGGTTTCCCCACCATGGCCCTGACTTTCTAATAACGGGCCTGCATTGGCTGAGTGTCAAACATCTCTGGAGCACTGTGGCTCTCATAATGATGTCTTCAGCTACTATTCCATGGTATGTATCCTTTCGCTGCAGGAGATAAAAGCTTCTCCATGAGACACTGCAGAGGCTCTGACACGTAGCCAGTGACAGCTGTGAACAATCTACAGATTCTCATTATCATTTTATAGAGCATGAACGCAGCTGGGAAGTAACCAGTCAACTCCACTGTCTTTGTGGGTTCCCCCCAATTCCATCATTATTGTGCAGGGTATTGTATCATCCCACCTGCCACAGCTTCTTTTAATCAGGACGTCTTCTCAGGTTAGCACTGGTGAGACCCACAGCACCTCAGCTGCACCTTGTGCTACAGACTGTGTCCCCCGACTAACCCAGATGGCAGCCTCTTGGTCTGCCAGGCAGTGGGAAAGCTTATTTCAATTTCCTATTTTTGCCCATTATCACCCTTGATACCACTGTGTTAGTTATGGTCTCCTGAGGAGCAGACTCCAATACAGTATTAAACGTGCAAGGACTTATTAAAGGAAATACTTGTGAGAGAAATTCAGGAGAGAGACCGAAAACACTGGGAAAGCCATCAGACCACACTGCAACTCTGAGCCCCAGTGAAGGAGAGAGGGCAGGAAGGTCAGCTGGAAGCCTTCTAGACCCTGTGTGGGCTAAGGTAAGTTTGGTAAAAGTGGCAGGGAGCCCTGGAGCCTCAGTCAGCCTTCAGAGTAGAAATATTCCTGCCTCAGTTTCCCTGCTTTCCTCAACCAGGAAAAAGCTGAGTCAGGTGTGGTCTCAGAGCAAACGTGACAATAGATTTCAGGCTGTGACAGCAGAGGCATCATCAATTATTCTTCGTCTACCTGAGGCCCTGGGATGTGCATCCTCATGACTGCCACAATGATGCACTGGAGTAAGAGGGAAAGGGATGAGGATAGAGGGAAAAAAGGTATTAATTGATGAACTAACACCTTTAAGTAGATGAGAAGGGATGATGTTCAGGGCGCCAGCAGAAGAACTGGCTCTGTCTGGGAGCAGGATGGTTAATACCCAGCAATCTCCCATGTGGAAAAATGCCTGACATGCGATGCAGCTGCAAATGCATGAGCAGACGGTGGTGGAATCTGTAAAGTTGTCTTCTAATGTGTTCAGTTTTGTCGGTGAAGTAGGAAGCAAGGTCATCAGCTGAAGTAAGAATGGGGAAGGAGGGTTGGATGTGTGAGCACAGAGAGAAGGTGTGTAAGAGTCACCCAGACCCGGAGTGGGCTGAGGGTGAGCCATGCGGGGAGAGGGTGATTGCTGGCCATGGTGGGGGCTCCCCATGAGGTTTGGGTCGTGAAGGTACAGAGAGCAGTCAGTGTGCTGTGTGCTGCTCTCCTGCAGCTCATGGGGGCAGGTGCAGTGTAGGCAGAGGTGGAATCCACCAGCTGCGTAGTTTTGCCAAACAAGTGTGAATGCAAGGGAGAGCCAAGGGAGGGATGGAAATTATTTACTACAGACTTCAAAATGAGTGGGGAGGTGAATCCAAGCACTGAGGGAGAGAGAGTATATGGCAGGGTCACTTGACTAGGAATCTCAAGGGGGTGAATAGATTGTTAGAATCAACATACTACACAAGGGACTCCACGCCTGGAAAGCAGGCACATAAGCAATGAGTGTTTCACTGATATTACATCACAGTATATGATAAAATAATAGTGTCAGTGTCCTCAGAGCCTGTGACTACTCTGCAAGGGATGAGAGGAAAGATGGTCAGAGAGTGGGAAGTGTGAAATTGAGAGTATGGAAGGGCTGGGGTTCTTTGCCATGAGGAGACCTAGTGGATAAGAAGGGCATGAGATTCAGCCAGAGAGAGGACATGGTTATGAAGGAAAGGAGTTCCAGGATGGAGAGGCCATGGGGCATGGACATCTTCTCTGCTGTATAGGTGTCTATTGCTGCCATAAAAATTACCACAAACCAAGCAGCTTTAAACAGCACCTAATTATCATGCCGCAGTCCTGTGGGCTGCAAGTCTACATAGTCTCATGGGGCTAAGATCGTGTTATGGGCAGGTCTGTGTTCCTTCCTGGAGATTCTGGGGAAGAATCCACATCCAAGCTCATTCAGGTTCTTGTCTGCATTCACCTCCTTGCAGATAGAACAGAGCTTCCCACTTTCTTGTTGGGAGCCACCCTTAGCTCCTAGAGACTTCTCTCTGCTACTCACATATGGTGCCTAAAGCACATCCAAATCCTCCTGCTTGGAACCTCTGATCTCCCCTTTGCTGTGTCTCCTCTGCCTTCCTCCTCTGCAGCATCTGACTCCATCCAGAGCAGATTCTCTACTTTTAATGGCTCATGTGATTTGATTGGGCCCACACAGAGAGTCCAGGATAATCTCCCTATTTTAAAGTCCTTTATCTTCGTTACATGAGTAATGACACTTTTGCCATGTAATGCAACCTGTTCACAGTTCCAAGGACTTAGACTGGACCTCTTTGGGGACTAGTACTCAGCCCACCACATCTGCATGTGTCAAAGTCACAAAGAATTAAGGAGACAGCCCTGCTGAAGAGGGTGATGGTGATCCAGGAGCTACAAGAGTCAGGATTGACAGGAACGGCCTGGGGCTCACAGGGAATGACCACAATGAGGGGAATGGGGCCCTAGTCTGATGACAGCTTAGGGGTTTTAGGGAGGAGGGAGGCAGAAAGGTCTCAGAACCACAGTGAGGAGCAAGGACCCCACCTCAGCTCTGAACCCAGGGGTACAAGTTCCTGGGAAACTCCCCCATACGCATGAACTTCAGAGGGGGTCACATCCTCAGGAAGACCCGGTTCCTGCTAGAGTTTCAAGGTGACGGAACATCCTGAGAAAAAATAAGGAGGTTTTGCTGATCGTGGAATGTGGATTCCACGGGGTGCAGTGGGAAGATTTCTGGAGTTAGGTAGGGGCTCTCTCGGTGCTATTGTCTTCACCTCCTTCTGCCCTTCTCGTCCC
>NC_037671.1:32891028-32903544 GCF_003255815.1 Theropithecus gelada
CCCCCGGGCTCAGGGCATGGCTGTGACTGAGAGTCTACACTGTCCTGGGTCCTCCCTGTGTCCCCCCGGGCTCAGGGCATGGCTGTGACTGAGAGTCTACACTGTCCTGGGTCCTCCCTGTGTCCCCCAGGTTCAGGGCATGGCCATGGCTCAGAGTCTACACTGTCCTGGGTCCTCCCTGTGTCCCCCAGGCTCAGGGCATGGCTGTGGCTGAGAGTCTACACTGGGTCCTCTCCCCGATTCCCCCGGGCTCAGGGCATGGCTGTGGCTGAGGGTCTACACTGGGTCCTCCCTGTGTCCCCCGGGCTCAGGGCATGGCTGTGGCTGAGGGTCTACACTGGGTCCTCCCCAGCTTCCCCGTTGAGTCTCGTGATCAGGGTTCTTCCTGTTCTGCGTTAGTCTGGCAGCCTCTGGTCTGAGTCGGGCTCCCTGGGCTCCGCTGTCTGGGCCAGCGTCTGCTGTGAGATGCTGCGGAAGGAAAGCCCATATGGCTCATGGCGGCTGCCATCTGTTCATGCCCCGTGCAGCTGTAGTCACCTGGGGTCAGCGGGTCTTGGTGCTCAGCTCAGGGTAAGGTCCGGCCTGACCCCTACCTCCTCCTTCTGGGCCAACCGCCCCGGCTCGCTCTGCTCCTGGTGTGGGCAGAGCCCAAGACGAAAGCCCTATGCACCAGGGTCATCCAGGAGCCAGATGCAGAGAGGAATAAGGCCCAGAAGGACGGCAGGGGCTCACACCACCTCCCCTGCACCCTGGCAGGCAGCCACACCCAGCGTCGGGGCAGGAAAACATGCTGGGCCGCCTCCTGGAAGGCTCTGCAGAGGATCCTGTGGAGGATTCTGATGGACGAACCTTGGGGAAGGGGTTGGAAGCCAGATCTCACCCACTGAACCTGCCTCTGGGGTCTCTGGATGGCTCCAGGCTGCCCAGACATGACCTATGCTGGCCAGGGTGGTGGCTTCGGCCTCCGCCAAGGCTCCACCTGGCGTGACCCCTGACCACACGGGCCCCAAGGCTCCACCTGGCGTGACCCCTGACCACATGGGCCCCAAGGCTCCACCTGGCGTGACCCCTGACCACATGGGCCGGGACATGGGGCCTTCTGATGCTTCTCGGGGCTTGGGCCCTTGGGTCCTTGAGTGGTTCTTCCAGGAGGGCCTCTGGGGGAGTCTGGAGTGCGCCCGCATGTCAGGGGAGGACTTTACTGTCATCTGGCGTGAAGCACAGCATCTGGGACAGAATTCCAGGTGCCTTCTCAGCCAGATCCACAGCGTGGCGTTACCTGGCGTGGTGGCGGGGAGGCGGGGAGGCGGGGAGGCGGGGAGGCGTGGTGGCGTGGTGGCGTGGTGGTGGGGAGGCGTGGTGACGTGGTGGCGGGGAGGCAGGGAGGCGGGGAGGCGTGGTGGCGTGGTGGCNGGTGGCGTGGTGGCGGGGAGGCAGGGAGGCGGGGAGGCGTGGTGGCGTGGTGGCGTGGTGTCGGGGAGGCGGGCTGGCCTGGCTGTGAGTCCTCACCTTTGGTTCGTGCGGAGAGTTCTGTTACTGCCTTTGAGGATGTAGATGTCTCCCAGAGGGGCTGGATGGGAATCTTCCTACAGGTTTTGCCTGGAATGGGGGGCCTGGAGCCCCTGCGCGGTTGCCCCCGCCGTCCTTCTGGGCCTTATTCCTATCTCCATCTGGCTCCTGGATGACCCATCAGCCTCCGCACTGTCACATTTGGGGTACAGAGGATCACGGTGCTTTCTGCCTCTTGAGGCACCAGTCTCCCCTCAGAGCCTCAGTTTCTCCACTGTGAAGCAGGGATACCTGTGTCTCCCTTGACGCAGCGCCTGACCTGGGGGCATCCCTGGTGAGCCCCGCGCCCAGCCCCACCCTGCCTGCCCTGGGCCCTATGACGTGCTGGGCGGTGGACAGGGCTACCATGTCACAGACAAGATGAGGCCCAGGGACCTGAGCCAGTCGTGGCCCATGCCCGTGCCCACAGTGCCAGCCCTCCCTGGCCCCACAGAGCAAGGGGCTTTTCTGCGCCTCAGGGAGGGGGGCACCTGGCCACCAGTGGTCCCTGCAGACGACACAGCTGGAGTAGGACAGGCCACCCACAGCCCGCCCAGAACTGCAGGATGGGAATCTCAGGCCTCACACCTGCCCTAGGCAGGCATGGACCCTGGGCCCTCGGGTATGCCCCAGTGTCCCCGGGGAGGCTTGGCCCCATCTCCTGGCCTGGGGGCTGTGCCCAGCCGGACACCCGCTTCTCCTCCCCGCCCGCCAGAAAGGGAGCCCATCAACGCCACCCTCCTCAACTTTTTTCTCCTCCCCAATTAATTAATTTAAATTGACCATTAAGTCAGCCGAGTTTTTGATTGATATTTTCATTAGCAGCCCTGTCCGACGCCCCGGGAATGTATGGTAACGTCCGATCCACGGCGGCCGCACTCCTCCGCAGGCTGAGTTATGGCTGGCACCGCGCGGCTCCTGGGGTAATTTGAATTCAGATGAGCTGCCGCCGTGTTTCGGAGCGGGCGGCCGGCCGCTGACGGATGGCACTTGGGTTACCGCAAGGTCACCGCGCAGCCGCCACCCACCCCAGGAGGGGCCGGCCAGGCCGCCGGGGAAGGTGGGCAGCCCTGCAGCGGGTGGCCAAGTGGACTCCCGAGAACTGCCCAGCCAGTGGCCATCCGGTGAAAGCACTGGCGAGCCCGGGGGCCTGGTGGCCCGAGACCGTGGCCAAGCCTCACAGCTGCTGTCCCTTGGGCGCTGGAAACCCACCTCTGCTTGAGGCTGCCACAGCCTCCTCTCCTGGGGCTGCGGTGGGCGTGGGGATGGCAGCAGGAACCAGGGCTCTTCGTGAGGAAGGCGCTGACCAGGACGGAGCAGCTGCCTTTCACGTCGGGGGAGCTTGGGCCCATCTCAGGGTCCACCTGCAGCTGGACGCAGTCTCCTCTACAGCCGATGCCCCTGTCCTGGAGCGGGCACGTCAGGACCCTGGCCACGGACCGCAGGAGGGCTGGACCTGCCATACTTTCTGCTGTTCAGCATAGGGGACCGCATGCCGGGCTGGTGGCCACAGTGGGAGGCACAAAGCCTCGGGCGCCGCTGTCAGCCATGTGGCCATGGGGGCTGCCTCAGCGCCTGTGCCTTCATTTCCCCGTAGGTACAAGAGCGATCGTACGGTGCCTCCATCTGTGGTTTGGGGAGGGACATGCGGGCAGCTCAGGCAAAACGTGAGGTTCGTGCTGGCCGTGGGCGTGTGGCATTCCCTTCCCCTTGGTGCTGACCTGTCCTGCCCCTGGCAGGGGCCCCTTCAAGATGGAGCGTGGTTGCTTCTGACATCAGGCCTGGCGAGGGCTTCAGGAGACCCTTGGAGGGCTTGGAAATGTGGTGCCTGAGTCCGAGGGAGGCAGAGATGGCTGCGGGCAGGATCTGACTCCCGGCCTGGGCCCAGTCAAACAGCCGCTGTTCCCGACCTCCCTCCCTGAGGGAGCCGGCCCAGAGCTTCCCCGTCCCCTCACGGCCCCCACCAGACCCCCAAATGGGCACGCACTGCTGGAGACCCGCCCCTCTGCCCCTGTTTGTGTGTCTGAGGCATTTAAAGCAGGCACGGAGGGCCGGCTGTACTGCCCGTCCCAGGGCAGGGCTGGTGGGGCGGCCTCTCGGTGGCAGTGCCCTGGGAGGGAGGAGGAACCCAGGGGAACGAGGTCATGGGAGGGGCCATGGGGTCAGGGCCCGGCTGGAAGCCTGAGGGGCCATAAAGGAGTCCCCAGAGAAGGTGCCCACCCCAGCCAGATCCCTCTTCAGCTGAGGGGCTCCTGCTGCAGACTCCTGGGGAAGCGGCCGCCTTTGTTCTGTCCCCGTCGTCACCCCCACACTGGGGGCTGCGCTCTGAGCATCACGCTGGCTGGAGACTGTGAGCCGAGGCTGGCATCCTGATGTGACTCCGGGTCCTGCATCTCTCCGTGCTGCTGCTGTAAGGGCACCGTGACTGGGTACCTGACCGTGAACGGGCGTCAGCCGGCTCAAGGTTCTGGAGGCTGGGAAGTCCCAGATTGTGCAGCCACATCTGGTGAGGGCCTCTTGCTGTGTCGTCAGGTGGCGGAGGGCGGAGGGGAAGAAGGAAGGCGAGAGAGCAGATGGGGTCGGAACCTGCCCTTTAATACGGGCCCCGTTCCCAAGACAGTGGCATCGATCCGTTCATGAGTGTGGTGCCCTTCGACCCAAACACTTCCCATCAGGTCCCACCTCCCTACACCACCACAGTGGGGATCCGGTTTCCAACACATGAGCCTTGGGGGGCACATTCACCCCACAGTGGGTGGGGAGCCCCATGGCTGCAGGGATATTCCCCCAACATGGTGCCAGGGACGGCACGGGCCAGACGTTCAGCCTGCTCTGTGTGACCTGCTGGTTTCTGCAGACCCAGGCTGGGGTCTCAGAGCTGGGGAGGGCAGGGACCTTGTGACAGCCTTGGGTGGGGGGACTGCCCCAGTCCAGTGGGAGGGGCTGGCGCTGCCTCCGTGACCTGGGACGGGACCCAGTGGAGCTAATCCTGATGCCCTCACCATGTTCTCTCCCTGCTGTGGAGCCTGGGTGGTGGCAGATCCACCCCACCGTCCCCCACCCCAAGCTGCTGGGCCCCACCTCCCAACCTTCCTTGTGGTGGAGTGTAGCCATGTGACTAAGCTCTGTCTGATCAGATGTGAGTGCAAGTGTTGGGCAGGACTTTCAGGAAGATGCCTTAAAAGTAGCTGACTCAACTAGGAAAAGGGTCGCCTGTTCTTTGTGTTCCTTCTTTCTTGCTTCCTGAAACTGAGGCGTGATGGCTGGGGCTCTGGCAGCCATTTGAACCATGAGGTGACTTTGGGCAGAAAGCCACCTGCGAGAAGGTGGAGCAGAAAGCCAGAGGTTGCCTATGTGTGTGGTGACCCTGGGGACCTGATCCCAGCCTGGCGTGGCCACCTCCAGCTCTCGTCTTATGAGAGAGAAATTGACCTTTGTTGCAGTTGCTGCTACTGTGTTGATGGTAGTGTTGTGTTTTGGTGTTGCTGTTGGTGTTGTTTTGGTGTTGGTGTTGTTTTTGGTGTTGCTGTTGGTGGTGTGTTTTGGTGTTGCTGTTGGTGTTGTGTTTTTGGTGTTGGTGTTGGTGTTGTTTTGGTGTTGTTGTTTTTGGTGTTGCTGTTGGTGGTGTGTTTTGGTGTTGCTGTTGGTGGTGTGTTTTTGGTGTTGCTGTTGTTTTTGGTGTTGCTGTTGCTCATGTTTTTGTTGGTGGCATTGATGTTATTTTTGTTGTTTTCATCATTGTTTTTGGTGGTGGTGGTGTTTTTCTTTTTTTTTTTTTTGAGACAGAGTCTTGCACTGTCGCCTGGGCTTGAATGCAGTGGCACAGTCTCAGCTCACTGCCACCTCCACCTCCTGGGTTCAGCCTCCCAAGTAGCTGGGATTACAGGCGCCCGATGTGGTGGTGTTTTTGTAGATTTTTGGCATTGCTGATGGTGGTGGTAGTGATGATGTTCCTGTTGGTGGTGATGGTGTTTTAGATGTAGCCAGTACAATTCCTGACTGTAGCAGGAACCAAAGAGAATCCCCCTTGTGTGGAAACAGCTCCCTGAAAGGACTCCCTTACTCCAAGACAAAGTGAGAAGACAGAGCTCAGGTGCTCCTGTGGGATGTCTGCAGAGGAGGGACCATTTCCTTCCACAGCCAAGCACACTTGAGAAAGGTCTGTTATGGGAAATGAGATGACATTTCATTTATTTATTTATTTATTTATTTATTTATTTATTTTTAATTAATTAATTAATTTTTTTTTTTTTTTTGAGACACAGTCTCACTCTGTCGCCCAGCCTGGAGTGCAGTGGCATGATCTTGGCTCACTGCAACATCTGTCTTCCAGGTTCAAGCGATTCTCCTGCCTCAGCCTCCCGAGTACTGGGATTACAGGCGCCTACCACCATGCCTGGCTAATTTAATGTTGTATGTTTAATAGAGATGGGGTTTCACCATATTGGCCAGGCTGGTCTCAAACTCCTGACCTTGGGATCCGCCCACCTCGGTCTCCCAAAGTGCTGGGATTACAGGTGTGAGCCACCGCACCCGGCTGACTTGTTTTTTAATGAAGTGTAAGGAAATGTGGAGACCATGAGGCAAGAGATGGCATCTTAGATGATCGCAGGGCAGATGAAGTGAAGCAGATCCAGGTGCCAGTGTGGGCGAAAGGGACCTGATATGCCCAGGGCAGGCCTTTGTGTGTAGACGCCGTGAGCCCCCATCTGCCAGGGCCCCGAGTGGTACAAATGCAGCTCCAATGCACGGCAGAACTGGGGTCTGCAGTAAAGGACAAAGCACAAGGCCAGTGCCCAGAGCCTGAGTCAGAGACGCTGTAGATGAAGGGCGGGGGTGGTCACCGGAGGCCAGGGGGGTGAAGACCTGAGAAGCCAATTGCAAGGTGTAGACGCAGAGACAGGCCAGCACCCAGTGCGGGAGGGAGACGTGGCTTAGAGGAAAGTGCCCGTGTCTGCAGGTGCATGAGGCTGGGAACAGGGCAGGAAAGCCGGCCAGTGTTGAAGCGGGCCAACCCCAGAGACGCTGAGCTGGGCAAGGGAGCCCAGGGCCTGGCTGCCATACCCCTCCATGCACACCGCCACCTGGCCCTGGCCTCTGCCCTCCTGCCTTGCCTGCCCTGGTGAGGCCGGGTCGTTGGCTGCCCTGGCAGTGCGTGCTGTTCCCTCTCCAGCTCCGTGTTTGCCCGGCCCCAGGCAGGGGCAAGGGGCTGCTCGCTGCAAGGTGGGATCCTGGCAGCTCCTGCCTCAGCCTGTGGCTACAAAGTTCAGTGACTCATTAATGACCTGCTTCGCTTAGAAGGTGCTGACGCTCGGGGAGGATGGGTGAGCAGCATGGGCCCAGAACCTGCCTGTCTTTGACCCCAGGAGGAAGACAGCTCAGGCTGTTATGTAGGCTGCTTTGGGGTGGGGGCTCGGTGGACCCCCAGCTCTCACCTACGGATGCTGTGGCCTCCCCTTCCCTGTCCTGTTTGCAGCGTGGAGCAGCGTTGCTGGGGTTGGGTGCAGGTTGATGTGTTTCTGTGCTATGTTCATTGAGGTGAGCTCATGGCTGCTGCGGATAAGCTCTGAGCCCTGGATGGGGGGATGGTGGAGGCCTCAGCCCAGCCCAGGAGAGGGCTGTGGGGCGGGAGTGGGGGTCAGGGCCGGCTTATCTGTGCGGTGGTGCCCCTTGCCGGGTGGTGCTGGGGTTGCACACACAGGCCATCCCTCCAGCCACATTTTCCCGCCCATACCCCACGGCCTGGGAGGCCGGCAGCCTGGAGTCACTTCAGCCCAGGAGGGAAGGGCATCATTGGTGGCCACAGCCATGAGCCACAGTCCACCCCTCAGGCTGCCAAACAGCCTCCCCTCCCGTCCTCCTTCCCCGAGGGAGCCAGCCTGGAGCTGTGTCCCCATGCAGCTCCAGCCCACACCTCCAGGTGGGCACAGCAGGGCCAGGAGACTCCGGCTGCCATCGCTGCTCACATGTCTGGGGCTGTCTGAGGGGCCCCGGGGGCCAGGCTGTGCTGCCAGCCCACTTCCCACCCAGGGACACTCGAGCCTGGAGCTGTGGCCAGGCCCCACCAGTGACTGGTGTTCCAGTCCGGGCCTGGTTTTCCTGGGATTCTGGCCAGGTCTTTGGCCATTCACTCACCCGCCCACCCTCAGACACACTTTCCCATGCCATCCCCACTGAGGGTGGCCACCTGGGGGCCACAGTCTGGATGCACCCCTGCCGTGATGGGTCTTCGGGCTCAAGGCCGGCCTCACTGTGTCTCTGCGAGGCAGCATCTGCCCTGTCTTCTGGTTTTACTTCTTCCCCAAGAGGCAGCGCTGACCTGCCTCTGTCTTCCTTCCAGGTTGCCTCATGGACTGCTTCTCCAAGTGTTTTGCTGTAACATAGCACAGCCCTCTGTCTTCATGGCATCTGACAGCCGTTTCCTCACTGGTCGGCTCCATGCCAAGCAGTCGTGATGCACTTCAGTTCTGGTTGTGGTGGCATCCATGGCAGCGACTTCTCTCTTGATGAAGGGCTTGCTGCTGCTCACCGGCAGCTGCCGACTGCTCCTGGGTGCTCCTGACATGCAGACGCTCCCTTCGAGGGGTGGGCATGGGCACCCTCAGGCCTGAGGCTCTGCTCTCCCCACCGCTGAAAGAGAACCGTCAACCCCGAATGCTATACCCAGTGAGAAGACTGTTCAGGAATGAAAGGGACATCAAGACATTCCCGGATGAAGGAAAACCAAGTGTGTTTGTCACCAGTGGACCTAAAAAAGAGTGGCTGAGGAAGGTCTCGAAACAGAAATGGGAGCAGAGAAAGAAGAAATCTTGGAACATCACGAAGGAAGAAAGAAAACAGTAGGCAGAATTATGGGTGAACGTAATAGGTTTCCTTCTCCTCTCGAGTTGTCTAAATTATGTGTGATGGTTGAAGAAAAAATCAGAATACTGACTGATGTGATTCTCAATAAATGGAAAGGAAATGTTTATGACATGTTATAGATGGGGGAACTAAGTGGACACCAGGGAGGGAAGGCCTCAGCACTTCCCCGAAACTGGTAAAATGTCAACACCAGTAAACTGTCATGAGCCATGTATAAGTAATAACCTAGAACAGCAACTAAAACAGGGTATGGAGAGAGATACTCAGAAACACCATAAATAACTCAACAAATAAATAACTCAACAAACGATCCCAAAGTCATGAAGATGTTCTCCCGTTTGCTAAAGTAAATTAAAACGGAGACTGAGCAGACAAAACATGCAGGCCTCGTGAGTGATGTCAACCTTGCTTGATTTGCAAATATAAGTGAAATTTTTTTTTTTTTTGAGACGGAGTCTCGCTCTGTCGCCCAGGCTGGAGTGCAGTGGCCAGATCTCAGCTCACTGCAAGCTCTGCCTCCCGGGTTCATGCCATTCTCCTGCCTCAGCCTCCCGAGTAGCTGGGACTACAGGCGCCCGCCACCTCGTCCAGCTAGTTTTTTGTATTTTTTAGTAGAGACGGGGTTTCACCGTGTTAGCCAGGATGGTCTTGATCTCCTGACCTCGTGATCCGCCCGTCTCGGCCTCCCAAAGTGCTGGGATTACAGGCTTGAGCCACCGCGCCCGGCGAAATTTTTTTTTTTAATTTCAAGATGGAGTCTCACTGTTGTCTGGAGTGCAGTGGAGAATATGGCTGGAGTGCAGTGGCATGATCTCAGCTCATTGCAACCTCTGCCCTCCGAGTTAAGCAATTCTCTTGCCTCAGCCTCCTTAGTAGTTGGAACAACAGGCATGTACCACCATGCCTGGCTAATTTTTGTATTTTTTGTGGAGACGGGGTTTCACCATGTTGGCCAGGCTGGTCTTGAAATCCTGACTTCAAGTGATCCACTCGCCTTGGCCTCCCAAAGTGCTGGGATTACAGGCATGAGCCATGGTGCCCGGCCCATAAGTGAAACTTAATTTGAGCCTATATTAAAGAAAAGCAGCTGGGTGTGGTCGCTCACACCTGTAATTCCAGCACTTTGGGAGGCCGAGGCAGATGGATCACGAGGTCAGGAGATCGAGACCATCCTGGCTAACACGGTGAAACCCCGTCTCTACTAAAAATACAAAAAATTAGCCAGGCCTGGTGGTGGGCGCCTGTAGTCCCAGCTACTCCGGAGACTGAGGCAGGAGAATGGCGTGAACCCAGGAGGCGGAGCTTGCAGTGAGCTGAGATTGCGCCACTGCACTCCAGCCTGGGCGACAGAGCGAGACTCCGTCTCAAAAAAAAAAAAGAAAAAAAAGGACAGCAGAACTGAAGCTCAGCCAACCAAAGCAGCCAGTGAACTTACATAACTAGGGCTTCTCCATGGGATAGACCCAATCAGGCAACAGTGTGACTGTCACCAAATCAAGCTCTTCTTTGGTTTACTTCTGCATCTGTCTCATCGAAGCCTCCACCCTGCATTCCCTCAACCACTTCTGGTTTGCGGCTGCTCGATTCAAGAATGTATTTGCTCAAATAAACTCTTCAAAATTTTATTTTGCGTTTTAAACATATGTTTTCCTAGAACAGTCACAGTTTTATTTTTATTTTTATTTTTTTTTTGAGACGTGAGATGGAGTCTCACTGTGACACCCAGGCTGGAGTGCAGCCGCCCAATCTCAGGTCACTGCAACCTCTGCCTCCCGGGTTCAAGCGATTCTCCTGCCTCAGCCTCTCCAGTAGCTGGGACTACAGGCGCCGCCACCACGCCCGGCTAATTTTTTGTATTTTTAGTAGAGACGGGGTTTCACCGTGTTAGCAGGATGGTCTCGATCTCCTGACCTCGTGATCTGCCCACTTTGGCCTCCCAAAGTGCTGGGGTTACAGGCGTGAGCCACCGCCCGGCTAATTTTAGCTTTTAGTTTTGGGTCTGTGATCCGTCTTGAATTTGTGTTATGAGGCAGGAGCTGAGGCTCATTTTTCCCCCATACACGTATACAGTTGTCCCAACACCATTTTTTGAAAAAGACTTTCCTTCTCCCATTAAAGAGCATTGGTGTCTTGTCAAAAATAAATCGGTTTTATTTTTGACATGCTTGGCTTAGCTGGGCCCTGGCTCGGGGTTCGTGGGATGGAGTCTTCTCTGAAGAGCACCCCCAGCAGGGGCGAGGCAGAGGCCCAGGCCCTGAGAAAGAACGAGAGGGACCGGTGGCCAACTCCCCCTCCTCCACCGCCTGTTCCCCCAGCACAGGTGTCCCTCACCTGTTCCTCCTCATGGCTCGGCTCCTGTGTTCCCCAGCGTGGTGGGCACCAGCTTGCTTGGCCCCTCTTGATGGCCCCTGGGCTCAGCAGGGAGGGACAGGACCTCCCCACTTCCAACCTCGGCTGTGGGGACCTGCATGCCTGTCTGAGTGAGCCACTCCTGGGGTCCTGGCACTGTCTTCATCAGCAGTGCTGGCGTGTCCTGTCCTGTGATTTGCTTTATTTGGGGTTTGTTTCATTTCGTCGTTTTATTTTGTGTTTGATTTTGCATCTCACGTGGCACCACAGTCTCACTTGCTTCCTCTCCTGGCTGGGCCCACCCCTTCGTCTCGCTGGTGTCTTGATTTCCTGCACCAGAACCTGCTCACTGCGTCCAACATCCCCCACCCTTCCTTCCTGGAATCTCAGAACCTCCACACCGTGGCTGGACCAGCGGCCTGGCTCCATGGCTGGGGCTGTGGGTGGCTGAGGGGTGGGGGTGGGAGGCTGGCCAGGGGCTGGGCCTGTGCCGTGGGCTGGTCAGCCTCAGGCCCAGCACCCCAGGGGTGATGACAGGTAGGAGGTCCCCAGCAGCTGCCCCTCGAGCTGTGGCAGGTTGGTCTCTGTTGAAACAGCCAAACTGATGTCTCTGAAGCATTGCCACCCACAGCCCTGCCCAGCCCTGCCCAGCCCTGCTCAGCCCCTGCCCTAACGTTGCTGCTCTAAGTCTTTGCTGCATTGCGGCTTTGGAGAAAAGTGCATGGCCCTGCATCTGTGGGTGCAGCCAATCCCTCGTTGGGATTCTGCATTTGCACATTTGCCTCCTTGATAAAGTGGCAACCTCCAAATCAATAGCTGTGGTGCTTTTGTGGTCATTCTTGGACATGTGAGGAGCAGCAAACAATTCGGGCCATCCCCTGTGTGTGCCCAGCGGAGGTGGGCATGGCTGCATCCTGTCTTCCGTGTGTCCCCAGGTGAGATGGGCGTGGCCGCATCCTGTCTTCCGTGTGTGCCCAGGTGAGGTGGGCGTGGCCGCATCCTGTCTTCCGTGTGTGCCCAGGTGAGGTGGGCGTGGCCGCATCCTGTCTTCCGTGTGTGCCCAGGTGGGGTGGGCGTGGTCGCATCCTGACTTCTGTCTCTGCTCATCTGTAAATGTCGTTTTTTGTGGTCTGCGTGTGCCGCGTTTTTGCGCTTGTCCCTTTTGGTGACTTGGCTGTTAAACGCCATCTGGTGTCCATCAGCACAGGACGTCCGTGGGGCACCCGTGGAGAAATGCGTGTGGGGCGATCTGCCTCCGGGTGGGAGCTGTGGTACTGCTGGCTGTGAGTTCGATGTCAAGGGATCAATACACATGCTCCATACGGCGTCTCTGAATAGGGCCACACATAAAGCAGGGCCAGGTATTGATTGGTGGATGGAGCTGTTGTGACCAGAGGTGGCAGGAACCTCCCCTGGGCTGCCCCCAGGAGCAGCAGCTCCCTGTGAGAGTCTTCCTAGACAGAACCCCAGGGGCAGCGAGGACCCACCCGGCGCCCCTGTCCTCTTGCTGCTGCCGTGATGCTCCTCTGGGGCTGTGCCTCTTCTGGTGTTCTGGTGTGCCTCTGCATGCCCCCCACGCCTCTGCATGCCCCCCACCTCTGCATGCCCCACGCCTCTGCATGCCCCCCACGCCTCTGCATGCCCCCCACGCCTCTGCATGCCCCTCACACCTCTGCATGCCCCCCGCCTCTGCATGCCCCCCATGCCTCTGCATGCCCCCCACGCCTCTGCATGCCCCACGCCTCTGCATGCCCC
>NC_037671.1:32903938-32918188 GCF_003255815.1 Theropithecus gelada
AAAAAAAAAAAAAAAAAAAAAAAAAAAAAGAAATGCAGTTCTCAACCAGGCGCAGTGGCTCATGCCTGTAATCCCAGAACTTTGGGAGGCCGAGGTGGGCGTATCACCTGAGGTCAGGAATTTGAGACCAGCCTGGCCAACATGGTGAAACACCGTCTCTACTAAAAATACAAAAAGTTAGCTGGGCGTGGTTGCAAGCACCTGTAATCCCAGCTACTTGGGAGGCTGAGGCAGAAGCATTGCTTGAACCCAGGAGGTGGAGGTTGCAGTGAGCTGAGATTGCGTTATTGCACTCCAGCCTGGGGGACAACAGTGAGACTTAACCTCAAAAACAAAACAAAAAACAAAAAAAGAAATGCAATTCTCTGGCCTTGCCCACACATACTATATCAGAAACTGCAGTTTGACCTCCCCCTACCCCTGGAGAATTCTGCTTTTCAAATCAGGCCTTTCTCTTTTTCTGTGTCTCAGTCTTAAGTCTCAATATTGAGTAGCTGTGATTTTGGAATAGTCAGATGTGGGACACCCTTTCTTGCCAGGAAGCACTGGCTCCTCAGTCAGCTGAGTCTGATTCTTGGCCTGGCCCAGGGACAGAAATTCACATCCTGGATTCTCAGCAATGCTCTCTTGTCCCAGCTGCCTGTTGGGCTCCTACTTATACCTCAAAACATAGCTTGAACATTGTCTCTCTTGTGAATGTTCTGTGACTCTTAGGTCACAGATGATGGTCTACTTGTGAGTTTGCAAAGTATGTGTACATGTCCTGCCAACCATTAGTGTTACAGTTTCCTTACTGATGTCTGCCTGAGCAAGACTGGGACAACCCTGAGCGCAAGGGGGGTTTGGTTCCTCTCACCTCAGCCCCAGCTCCTTAAACACAATGCCTGGCACACAGTAGGCATTTGATAAATATTTACTCAATGAAGGAACTGCCTGCAATGGCCTGGTGGACAGGAAAGTGGAATGAAAGCAGGCCAAAAGTGGCTGGAAAAAGATTTTCTAAATCCTGGTGCTGGGCACAGGGCCCCCTGAAGTTTGCTTTTGGAACCTTCCTATCTGTCTTGTTCTCCTCTCACCAGGCACATCCCTGCCCTCCAGAGCCCACCTAGTCACACACTACCTTTCAGGACTACCATCCACATTGGCCAGATGCAAACCCACAATGACTTCCTGCCATGGCTCCCAGTGCTCAGCTGCAACTCTGAGGCCCATTTCAGTGGGAGTCAGGAGCTTATCCAATGGAGGTGTCACTAGGAGTGACAATGGCTGGCTTTAAGGTTAGGGAAGTAGTGTTTACATTTCAAAAGAGAAGACTGCTCCACAAGGAATGTACAGTTTTGATATGTGCAGGGCTCAGGTCTTCAGAGGATAAATGAGGTCGATAGCTCCAGGAGTACTGGGACCTGCGCTCATTGGCTGACTGTTCCGCCCACCTGTCACCCACAGCCTAGGCAGTGAATGGGCTCTCACCTCGGTCTCTTCTCTGCACGCCCTGGATGTGGATGACCTGAGTGTGAACTCGCCTGGGCTCTGACCCTGGGTGCTCTTCCTGATGTTGTAGAGCCTCTGTGGGTGTGACGCATGCATAGGGGAGCTTCACAGGAGGCTGTGTGCCCTTTAAGTCTAAAGACCTACATTTTTTGGTAATCTATGTCAGGTGTTCATATCTCAGGGACTCAGATGCCCAAACTGTGAAAATGAAACAATCCATCCCATTTCTCAGGTGTGGTGAGATTAATTTTATATGACAATCAGTAATCGGTACATTGATCGTATTCTCAGTGTTGCCTTTATCACTGGGCCAATGCCTAAAACCCAAGGATGGGATAGGCCTTGTGGAGGAAGAGCTCCTTTCCTCCTTCTAAAGGCGCCATCAACAGGAATTTCCTTCAGGATAAGTTGGAAAAGAGCATTTGGGCTTTTTAATTAACATTTTAAATGTTTTTAAAGTTCACAATAGATATTTTACCCTAAAATAAAGTAAAACTTGCTTAATTACAGAAAATGTGAAAAGTATATAAAAGCAGGGTCTCGCTCTGCCCAAACTGGAGTGCAGTGGTGTGATCATGGCTCACTGCAACATCAAAATGCTGGTCTTACACGATCCTCCTGCCTCGCCTCCGAAAGCGCTAGTTTTACAGGTATGAACCATAGCGCCGGCTCTTTCTGCCTTTCTTCAACACGTCCTCCCAGCCTTCCCTCCTTTCTCCACTCTCTGCATTTGATGCCCAGTGTATTCCAACCTCGAGGCCAACACAGGTGATCGCGTCCGCCTGGGGCAGGTGAGGGAAGAAGGGACGCGAGGCGGCGCTGTCACCGCACTCTGTAAGCCGCAGCGCTCTGGGCCCCGCTGATCTTGTATCATTTCAGTGAACGTCACGCCAGATTTTTTCTTTTTTTTTTTTTTTTGAGACGGAATCTCGCTGTTGGCCAGGCTGGAGTGCAGTGGCGCGATCTCGGTTCACTGCAACCTCCGCCTCCCGGGTTCAAGCGATTCTCGTGCCTCAGCTTCCAGAGTAGCTGGGAATACAGTTGCCTACCACCACGCCAGGCTAATTTTTGTATTTTTAGTAGAGAAGGGGCTCCACCATGTTGGCCAAGCTTGTCTCGAACTCCTGACCTCAATCGATCCGCCCGCCATGGCATCCCAAAGTGCTGGGATTACAGGTGTGACCCACCGCGCTCGGCTGTCATTGCAGACTCTGATGGGGACCACACTCGGGTTATAAATTAGGATCCTCACTGAAAGGGTAGGACCATGGGGGGCTTTTTCTTGGCCCCTTGGTTGTGGGTTTTCTTCTGGGCGGCGGAGCCCGTTTCCACCAGAACTGCTCAGAGGCGGCCTCTGCCTTCCTGGGGTGACGCAGCAGCTGGAAACTTTTGCAGATCCTAGAATCCGTGGGCGGCCTATGGGAGGGGCTGAGGCGCATTTCCCTACTCACCCGGCCCCGAATCCACCGCAGTGCTGTTTCAAGCGAGTCAGATTCCAGATCGCGCTCCAGCCCGGAATTCCTGCCCCGCGGGTCTGCATTTTCACAGCGGCAGGTGTGAGTGACCCGCAGCTGGAGACTAGAAGCCTAAAGGCAGCTCCGCCGTCCCCAGCCCACAGCGCCGTTATTCCTTTTCTATATCAGTAAACACTTGTCATTTTTCCTTAGCCCGGGGCGGGGTGACCGGTGATCCCAGTCCTCGCAGTGAGCTCCGGGCAGCAGAATTCAAAACGCTTGCGGCCGCCGAGCGCAGCCCCGCCCTGGTTTATGTAAATGACCGCACTGGGCCGTTTCTTTCTTTTCCGGACCCAGCAGTGGCGCCTAAAGTCTGCAAGGAGGAAGTCACCTCTATGCTCGTGAGTCCAGGAATCTAAGGCGAGTGCTGAGGAAGAAAACGTAGTTGATGGGGCGGAGCAGAAAGGGTGGGGTGGAGGGGAGGGCTTTGGGCAGAAGACCTTGGAGGCTTGGAGGGGGAGGGGCACCCAGGCTTGGACCATGGGAAGTGACTCACCCAGAGCCGAAGACCATCTCGGCTTCCCCTAACCCAGAAAGGGTGGGATTGGCTTTATTTGTGCCTGTCACCACCTCAAAGTGCCTTGGAACAAACTTTCAGTATTATTATTTTGAGACAGAGTCTTGCTCTGTCACCCAGACTGGAGTGCCGTGGCGCCATCTGGGCTCACTGCAACCTTCGCCTCTCGGGTTCAAGCAGTTCTCCCTGCCTCAGCCTCCTGAGTAGTTGCGATTACAGGCGCCCACCACCACGCCCGGCTAACTTTTATATTTTTAGCAGAGATGGTGTTTCGCCATGTTGTTCAGGCTGGTCTGGAACTTCTGATGTCAGGTCATCCGCCCACCTCGGGCTCCCAAAGTGCTGGGATTACAGGCGTGAGGCACTGGGCTCTGCCAATTTATTTACTTATTTAGAGACGGAGTCTTGCTCTGTCTCCCAGACTGGAGTGCAGTGGCGCAAATCTTGCCTCACTCACTGCAACCTCCACCTCCCAAGTTCAAGCGATTCTCTTGCCTCAGCCTCTTGAGTAGCTGGGACTACAGGCGCGTCCCACCACGCCTGGCTAATTTTTTTGTATTTTTAGTAGCAACGGGGTTTCACCATGTTGGCCAGGCTGGTCTCGAACTCCCGACCTTGTGATCTGCCTGCCTCGGCCTCCCAAAGTGTTGGGATTACAGGTGTGAGCCACCACACCTGGCCCCAGTTTATTTATTTTTAAATAGAGATGGAGATCTCCTTATGTTGACCAGACTGGTCTTGAACTTCTGACCTCAAGCAATCCTTCCATCTCAGCCTCCTAAAGTGCTGGGATTACAGGTCTGAGCCACTGTGCCTGGCCTGTTATTTGCTATTATTATCGTTATTTTGAAGTATTAAAAGTTTTTTGGGGGTAAGCTGAATGAGAGTTCACTGGAGATGGCACCCAGAGGAAGTCCTGCAGGTGGGGGTAGACCCTGTGGAGGGAAGGATTTGGGAACTGGTGTCAGGATAGCTGGGTCCATCTCCTTCTGCCTGTCACTACCTTTGTGACTGGGTCCATCTCCCACTGCCTCTCACTACCTTTGTGACCTTTATTTATTTATTATTATTATTATTATTATTATTATTATTTTGAGACTGAGTCTCGCTCTGTTGCCCAGGCTGGAGTGCAGTGGCGCAATCTCGGCTCACTGCAACCTCCGCCTCCCTGGTTCAAGGGATTCTCCTGCCTCAGCCTCCTGAGTAACTGGGATTACAGGTGCACACCACCATGCTCAGTTAATTTTTGTATTTTTAGTAGGGACAGGGTTTCACCATGTTGGCCAGGCTGGTCTCAAACTCCTGACTTCAGGTGATCCACCCGCCTCGGCCTCCCAAAGTCCCGGGATTACAGGTGTGAGCCACCGTGCCCGGCCAGGAAATATCTCTTACAGAAATAAAGGCAGTTGGCCGGGTGTGGTGACTCACCTGTAATCTTAGAACTTTGGGAGGGTGAGGCAGGCATATCATTTGAGCCCAGGAGTTCAAGACCAGCCTGGGCAAAATGGTGAAGCCCTTTCTCCACCAGAAATACAAAAAATTAGCCAGGTGGGGTGGCTCATGCCTGTAGTCCGAGCTCCTCCGGAGGCTGAGGTGGGAGGATCATCTGAGCCTGGGGAGGTCAAGGCTGCAATGAGCCATGATTGATCTACAACTGTCCTCTAGCCTGGGCCACAAAGCAAGACCCTGTGTCAAAAAAAAAAAAAAAAAAAGAGATTTTTCACCTTGGATTCCTGGGTCAGGGGATGATGGGTATTTTCATTCATAGTCTCAGATGACTTTCACAAACAATGGAAACAGTTTCCAGGCTCCTCCGCTTCTCACTTCCAAAATGCCTTTTTTCCTGTATCATTATCAGTCCTAAATGTTCTGGCTAATCAATTGAGCCACTGTTTATAGATTTGCAGGCCATTGGGATTTACCATTACTCTTTTTAATGAGGCTGAAATGTGAAGTTTATCTCAACCGCAAGTTTATTCAGCAAGGGTCAGTGGTTTCACTTAACAGTCTGGCTCTGAGGCTGGCTGTGGCCCTGTTATCCACGGTGAGCACCGCGGGAATGCAGGCAAGGGCTGTGAGAGGCTTGGACGAAGGCTCCACCCAGGAGAGATCTGGGTGGGCATTGGTGACCAGTAGAACCTAGGTGTCCTGGGCCAGTGCCCTTGGGGATTAGTCTTCTTCACCCCAGGCATCTTCTTTGTTCTGGAATGAGCCTGCCCATCCCTCAGGAAGACTGAAAGGAATTTAGTCAGAATAATATTACTGATTTTTGTCCAGACTTGAATTTATCCATAGAGTTCTGAGACCTGTCATATCCTCTGAGTGAGCTCTATCCAGGTCCCCTTCCCTGAATTACTCCTGTCCTCTCCTCACTGACTGGGATGACACCTAATTTTACAACCTGCTCTAGCATCTTTGCTCCCACCGTGACAGTAAACTCCTTGAGACTGCTGGCATCTTGGGAGGTGATTAGATTCAGAAGAGGTTGAGAGATTGGGGCCCCTATGATGGGATTAGTGTGTCCTTTTAAGAAGAGGAAGAGACTGGAGCTCCCAATCTCTTCACCACCTAAGGATATGGCAAGAAGGCAGCTGACTGCCAGGCGGGAAGAGGGCCCTCACCAGGAACTGAAACTGCTGGTTCCCTAACCTCAGACTTCCAGGGTCCAGAATTGTGAGAAACAAATGTCTGTTGTTTACCCAATCCATCGGTGGTATTTTGTTATGGCGCCACAAGCTGACTAAACAAGCACCAAAACCAAACCAGTAACTGCCCCTTTCCGGTCTCGGACCCAGTATTAAGAAATTCTGGTCACAGCGTTTATTCATCCATTTAACAAATATTTAGTAAGTGCTTCTGTGCCAGGCATTTTTCTAGGCCTGGTGATCATTTAATGAAAAGAGACTAACACCTACTCCCTGATGCTTACAATCTGAAAGACAGACAATAAAGAAAAATATAATAACAGTAGTGGATTATATGGATGTGTTTCAGCAATTTATTGCTGGGTAACAAATGATCTTAAGACATAAAAACGCCAGGCATGGTGGCTTATGCCTGTAATCCCAGCACTTTGGGAGGCCGAGGTGGGCAGATCACGAGGTCAGGAGTTCGAGACCAGCCTGGCCAGCATGGTGAAACCCCGTTTCTACTAAAAATACAAAAATTAGCCAGGCGTGGTTGTGGGCGCCTGTAATCCCAGCTCCTTGGGAGGCTGAGGCAGGAGAATCACTTGAAACCAGAATGCAGAGGTTGCAGTGAGCCAAGATCATGCCATTGTACTGCAGCCTGGGTGACAGAATGAGACTCCATCTCAAAAAAAAAAAAAAAATTGTTTGTATATATATATAAATATATAAACAACCTTTATATTATCTCTCATTCTGTGGGCTGATTGGGCTCAGCTGGGCAGCTCTTCTGCTCCATGTAACAGAGGCTGGGGCTGCCATCATCTGGAACCCAGCTGGTCCAACACATTCAAGAGGCTCCTGCACAGGGCTGCAGTTGGTGCTGGCTGTTGACTGGGAACTCACTGAGGCTGTGAACCAGGTGACTTGGGTTCTCATCCACCTGTTTCTCCATGTGCCCTGGCTGCTTCTGGCTCCACATCTGGGGTCCGGGTATTTCAAGTGGCCAAGTTAGAACCACAAGGCATCTTATGCTGGAACCTCAGAAGTCAGGCAGCATCATGTTCCTCATGTTCTAGTCACGAAAGCAAGTCCCAAATCCTAAAAGAGGGGGATTAGGATCAGCTCTTGATAGGGGATGGCAGGGTCACATTGCTAAAGAGCATGTGGGATGGAAGATATTGTTGAGGCCGTCTTTGGAAAAGGACTTTTATAGTTACAAAGTGATATGTGATAAAAAGAAAAAATAGGCCAGGCGCGGTGGCTCACACCTGTAACCCCAGCACTTTGGGAGACCGAGGCAGGTGGATCACGAGGTCAAGAGATCAAGACCATCCTGGCCAACATGGTGAAACTTCGTCTCTACTAAAAATAGAAAAATTAGCTGGACATCGACCAGGTGCAGTGGCTTACACCTGTAATTCCAGCACTTTGGGAGGCCGAGGTGGGCGGATCATGAGGTCAGCAGATCGAGACCATCCTAACACAGTGAAACCCCGCCTCTACTAAAAATACAAAAAATTAGCTGGGCGTGGTAGCGGGCACTTGTAGTCCCAGCTACTCGGGAGGCTGAGGCAGGAGAATGGCGTGAACCCAGGAGGCGGAGCTTGCAGTGAGCCGAGATCGCGCCACTGCACTCCAGCCTGGGCGACAGAACACGACTCTGTCTCAAAAAAAATAAATAAATAAAAGAAAATGCAAAGTTGAAAGCTGACAATCAATGCAAGGTAATACAGGTGGCATTTTAAGTAGGGTGGTCATGGTGGGCCTCATGAAGGTGCCATTTGAACAGACTTGAAGAGGAGAGAAACTGAGCCATGCAGATATGTGCAAAGGAAGAACCTTCCAGAATCACCCTCATGTACCCCTATGCTCTGTACATACCCAGCGCTCTGCACTGAGGCAGACCCTAAAGCTGCAGTGGGAATGGAGGTAGATACACTTATGGAAAGAAAGACTTCTTCAAAGAATGGTGGCGACCCAGGTCTCCCCTTCTGCTGTGGCTCTTAGAGGACCTGGAGTTGGAGAGGGGAAGTCACTGGCATGTGGAGGAAGACTAGGAGAGGAGGGGGAGGCCAAAGTGTGTCCCACCTTCACTCCACCTCTCTGCTCTCTCTCTCCTATATTGAATGCCTCCCTCCCCAGAGTTGTGGTCACTGATAAGGAGGACCCTGAGGGCAACCACACCTTGCCATGCAGAGCACCTGGCTTCTCACCTGCCAACCTCACTCTGACCTGGCTGCAGGAAGGGAAGGAGCCAACTCTGGACTCAAGATTCAAGGGGACCAGACCCAGAGAGATGAGACATACCAGGGCTGGGCAGCTGTGGGGGTCCTTCCAGAGAGGAGCTGAGATACACCTACCTGGAGGGGCCCCAGGGCCTGGAGGGGCTCCTCAGTGTGACTGGGTGAGGTGTTTTCAGAGGACCAGGGTTGAGGGTGGGGGCATCTCATCCAGACCCTGCCCCCGTCTCTGCCCCAGGACCCAAGGCCCCCTTCCTCCCTCCTCAATGGAGATGCTGGGGATGTCCTTAGTCACCCTCTGAGTACTCACACATCACCCCTTATTTGGAAGTTTTTCTTGTTCTAACCTCCTTCCTTCCTGCTGCACCTTCTGCCTCAGCCCCAGGCTCTGGCCTCTGTCTCTCCTCTTCTACCCTCTAGCCGGTAATGACTGATTTCCCACTGAGGAGCCAGCTCTAGGTGAGAGTCTGGGCTCTCGGTGAGGTTGGGAGAAGGAAAAGGCTTATGGGCCAGGGGATGGGAGGGAGAATGGGCACAGCCAGAGCAGAAGTGAAAGGGTTGGAGGAGGCGATGAAGACAGATGTTTCCATATCACCATTTTTCTTTCATGGTCCAAGGGAGCTGTCCTTCCTTCAGGCCCAGGGAAGTGAAAAAAGAAGCAGGAACAGCGAAATATGCCACAGGAAAGAAAAATCTTAGTGATCCCTCCTGCTGTCTCTCTCCTTTTGTCTATTCTGGCAAATTTTGTAAGTGAAATTTGTTACCAAGATGTGAAAATCTTATTATAAGAAAGTCTCTAAATATTTGAGAATAAAATGATCAATGTCTCAGCTCTGCAGACTGAAAAAACAGAATCTTTACAACATAAAATCATGTTTGGAAAACTCCTCCTCTGAGGGATATCAAAGGCTGCACTGAATAAGCTCTAAGGAGGTGCTGAAATGACAGCCATTTATTTGCCTGTGTAAGCTCAGGCAGGTGTTGGAATTGAGGAAGGATAGGTAATGAAAAAAGTAACCATGTGCTTGGGGCACAGTGACGGTGATGACCACAGAATCAACACAATAAGCTCTAGCATTTGCATCGTAGTCCAGTTCATTCAAGCAAAGCTATCTCCAATAGGGAATTTACCCTGTACAGAACATGTGCATTTTGATTTCACCTTTTCTAACTGACCCTTTGCTCATGACAATAGTGAAAAAATACAGCCCTGGGTGGAGATTTAAGATACTAATGAGTCATGAGATGTATGAACATGCATGTACAGCTACTGCACATGTGCACTCAGAAGACCACCCAGAACATGCTCACTAGTAACCCCTCTTCCCACCCACCTCCTACGAATAATCATGTAAGACTCCCATAAAGGGAGTTTCTCCAGCAGTAATCAATGCTGCCTCATCCATAGGAGCCGCCCGCCCTGAATCCTCTCTCTCAGGGTATACAGTTTATTTTGCACTTAACTTTCAAAATAGTATTTTTCCTTTGTAATAAATTGCTTTGTACTTCTCCTTTGCTGCATGTTTCTTATTTAAATTCTTTTAAATGAAGAAGTCAAGAACCACAGTATTACAACAGCCATCAACATTTCTGGTGCCATGACTCAGACAGAGGTTTGTCTGCTTCATTGGTTTCAGTTCCCCTTCACTCCTGGTCCTGTGGCAGCCCCAGACCCCTGATTGACTATCACTGCTTTCCCCAGATCTATTCTATGAAGGTTTTGGGGGAGGACCTTTTAAATCACTCACATTATTTGAGCAACTGATTGTGATTGCTTTCCATTTGGCTGCTGTTTTTGCAATGTTTACAATTAATTTGGATGGAACACCCTGATTATTCAGCCTTTGAACTCTTGCTGCTTCTGTTTCACCTTTTGTTTTACTGTCCCTCCCAGGACTGGGCCTGATCAATACTTATTGGCTACTGTAACTTTTTTTTTTTTTTTTTTTGGGACAGAGTCTCACTCTGTTGCCCAGGCTGGAGTGCAGTGGCTCAATCTCGGCTCACTGCAACCTCCGCCTCACGGGCTCAAGCAATTCTCCTGCCTCAGCCTCCCAAGTAGCTGGGATTACAGGCGTGCGCCACCACACCCGGCTAATTTTTGTATTTTTAGTAGTGACAGGGTTTCACCATGTTGGCCCGGCTGGTCTCGAACTCCTGACCTCGTGATCTGCCTGCCTCAGCCTCCCAAAGTGCTGGGATTACAGGCGTGAGCCACTGCGCCCAGCACTTGTTTGTTAATCAACTAATCTCTTCAAAGATTTTTGTTCACCTTGAGGGACACATTAGATCTACTTTTGCCAGCAGTGCCCATCCCTCCAGCTGTGTGTGTTCCGAGCCTCCTTCAGGAGACGTTCCAAGAGGCCATCCATGTTGAGTGCACGATGTGTGGCCACATGGATGTGTCGTCATGGGGACTACAACTAGGCATTCCAAGCATGATGACTGGACATTGAAAATGGCAGATCAGTGAAATAAGGAAGGGCTTGTTGGCGAGACATCCAGGCCCTCCGGCTGGCAGCAAGAACCACTTCAGTTCAGCTTGGAGATGTCCAGCACCAGTGAGACCTAGAATGGTGCATGGCAAACGCCCATGACCTCCTAGGGCCTCAGTTTCATGGGGATTCAAGGGAACACCCTGGACTCCATCGTTGTCCAGCTCAGCTCACGGGGATGCATATGACCTCCTGGATTTTGGTACATGTTTCTGTGGTTGCAGGATTCTCTTGGTACCTAGAGAGCCACCTCCTCTACTCTCACTGAAACACCTCTAGGGTATATACTAAAAATTGGAATATTTTGAAACAGTATAAGTTAAAAGATAATAGGCCGGGTACAGTGGCTAACACCTGTAATCTCAGCACTTTGGGAGGCCGGGGTGGGCAGATCACCTGAGGTTGGGATTTCGAGACCAGCCTGACCAACATTTCGAGACCAGCCTGACCAAGATTTCGAGACCAGCCTGACCCCGACTCTATTAAGAATACAAAATTAACCGGGCATGGTGGCGCATTCCCGTAATCCCAGCTACTCGGGAGGCTGAGGCAGGAGAATCACTTGAACCCAGGAGGTGGAGGTTGCAGTAAGCCGAGATTATACCATTGCACTCCAGCCTGGGCAAAAAGAGCGAAACTTCGTCTCAAAAAAAATAAAAATAAAAGATAATAAACAATGGCCAAAGAATAAAACTCTTGATACGATCCTCACCATTTTAAGGCTTAAGGTTTTCTTTTCCATCACCGAGTCTCTCCCTTTCCTCTCATTCTTCCACTTATAAATCTCCATAACAATTCTCCTCACCCACTGTGACTTTGCTCCCTTCGGCTGATTTATCGGTTCATCCTCATGGCCTGATGGGTGACAAGCAGAGGTGAGGACTTCAAAGTCCACACCAAGTAGATCTAGTTCACTGTGGCCCTTCCTGACAGGAGGCTTGTGAAGTTGGCAGGGCTTCGGTCCAGGCTGTGCAGTATGGGAATCCTCATTTGCAATGTCTGGAGATCTTCATTTTTCTAACTAGTAATAACCATCTTGTTATGTTTGCACTTCTTTGCATTTCACCCCCTTTGAATTCTGTCCTCCCATGAAAATTTATTGTCCTTTTTGATCCGTCTGTATTCATAGACTTGCATTTGCTTTCCTTTTGTCTCTAACCCATAAGACTGATAAAAATTATCCTAAAGGTTCTTTCTTTCTGCTGTGTATGTCAGGGCTCCTCTGCCTTTGGTGAGAGCAAAGAGAGTTTTGTCTTTACCCAGAATAAAACTTTTTTTTTTTTTGAGATGAAATCTTGATCTGTCACCCAGGCTGGAGTGCAGTGGCCCGATCTCGGCTCATTGCAACCTCCACCTCACTGATTCAAGCAATTCCCTGCCTCAGCCTCCCTAGTAGCTTGGATTACAGGTGTGCACCACCACTCCTGGCTAATTTTTTTTGTATTTTTAATAGAGATGGGGTTTCACCACATTGGCCAGACTGGTCTCGAACTCCTGACCTCAGGCAATCTGCCCACCTCAGCCTCCCAAAGTGCTGGATTACAGGTGTGAGCCATCGCTCCTGGTCCTGGAAGAAAACTTTAATTGCTGGGTGAAATATATTTTCTACCAAATTCCCCTTATGAGACCTAGAAAGCCTAATGGACATAGCTACTTACATGTCCTAAGCTGTTATTTTAAGGCCAAAATTAAAACATTAAAGGCACATATAAGGTTGGCTGTTACCTGAAAAAAAAGATAAATGAATGTTCCATGATTAGGTCTTTTCAACAGTGCATGGGCCCAAACAATACTGTTTTACAATTAGAGGTTTGTTTGTTTGTTTGTTTGTTTTTTAATAGAAAGAAAGGAAGGATGGGTGCAGTGGCTCATGCCTGTAATCCCAGCACTTTGGGAGGCCAAGGCAGGCAGATCACGAGATCAGGAGTTTGAGACCAGCCTGGCCAATATGGTGAAACCCCATCTCTACTACAAATACAAAAATTAGCTGGGCATGGTGGCATGCTCCTGTAGTCCCAGCTACTTAGGAGGCCGAGGCAGGAGAATCACTTGAACCTGGGAGGCGGAGGTTGCGGTGAGCCGAGATTGAGCCACTGCACTCTAGGCTGGACAAGAGAGAGAGACTCCATCTCAAAAAAAAAAAAAAAAAAAAAAAAAGGATGATCAGGGATTCCCCAAGGGCCCAGGGGTAACCTGACGTTATTCCCATTACTAACCAGACACCTCTATACTAAGACAAGTCTCTTAAAGACTGATACCGAATATATTATGCTCATGTTATTCAAAATAATTCAGGAGGCCGAGCGCAGTGGCTCACTCCTGTAATCCCAGCACCTCGGGAGCCTAAAGCAGGTGGATCATGAAGTGAGGAGTTTGAGACCATCCTGACCAACACGGTGAAACCCCATCTCTACTAAAAATACAAAAATTGACTGGGCATGGTGGCTTGGACCTGTAATCCCAGCTACTCAGGAGGCTGAAGCAAAAGAATCACTTGAACCCGGGAGGCAGAGGTTATAGTGAGCCAAGATTGCATCACTGCACTCCAGCCTGGGCGACACAGCGAGACTCTGTCTCAAAAAAAAAAACTAACATAATTAATGACTCTATAATAAGAAATATACCAGCTGGGTGCAGCAGTGGCCCTTTGGGAGGCCAAGGGGGGTGGATCACTTGAGGTCAGGAGTTTGAGACCAGCCTGGCCAACATGGCGAAACCCTGTCTCTACTAAAATTACAAAAATTAGTCGGGTGTGGTGGCGCAGGCCTGTAATCCCAGCTACTTAGGAGGCTGAGGCAGGAAAATTGCTTGAGTCCAGGAGGCAGAGTTTGCAGTGAGCTGAGATCACACCACTGCACTCCTACCTGGGTGATGAGTGAGACTCTGTCTGAAAAAAAAAAAAAGAAAAGTACCTCCTACCAACAACTTTCCTCCTTTGCAATCTAGTCGAGGATTACTCTTCAAACCTCTCAAGCTTGTACTCCTAGTAGTCTTTCCTCACTTGACACACAGTCTTCTGCACCCCATCCATATCAGTTTGTTCACCAAACACTCCCTGAAGAGTCCAGTCCTGCTGGAACAACTCATAGCAGGGTATCCTATTGCCCACCTAAAACAAAAAGCAACCTACGCTCACTGTCTGTATCTCCCTGTCTCAGGTAATATAGAGAAACAACCAAATCCTCTTAGAGACCTACTTCATTAGTCTGTTCCAGATACCAGGAAAAAGTCACAAAACTAGTCATAAATCCCCAAGTCCCAATAAATTAACTGCTAAACATAACTTTTGGTGTCTTTAGTTACCAAGACAGAGTGGAAAAGGCACATAGAGATCAAAGGGAAGAAAAGAGAGACAAAAGACAG
>NC_037671.1:32918556-32932798 GCF_003255815.1 Theropithecus gelada
CTGTCTTTTGTCTCTCTTTTCTTCCCTTTGATCTCTATGTGCCTTTTCCACTCTGTCTTGGTAACTAAAGACACCAAAAGTTATGTTTAGCAGTTAATTTATTGGGACTTGGGAATTTATGACTAGTTTTGTGACTTTTTCCTGGTATCTGGAACAGACTAATGAAGTATGTCTCTAAGAGGATTTGGTTGTTTCTCTATGTTACCTGAGACAGGGAGATACAGACAGTGAGCGTAGGTTGCTTTTTGTTTTAGGTGGGCAATAGGATACCCTGCTATGAGTTGTTCCAGCAGGACTGGACTCTTCAGGGAGTGTTTGGTGAACAAACTGATATGGGTGGGGTGCAGAAGACTGTGTGTCAAGTGAGGAAAGACTACTAGGAGTACAAGCTTAAGAGGTTTGAAGAGTAATCCTCGACTAGATCGTAAGGGAGGAAAGTTGTTGGTAGGAGGTACTTTTCTTTTTTTTTTTTCAGACAGAGTCTCACTCATCACCCAGGTAGGAGTGCAGTGGTGTGATCTCAGCTCACTGCAACCTCCGCCTCCTGGACTCAAGCAATTTTCCTGCCTCAGCCTCCTAAGTAGCTGGGATTACAGGCCTGCGCCACCACACCCGACTAATTTTTGTAATTTTAGTAGAGACAGGGTTTCGCCATGTTGGCCAGGCTGGTCTCAAACTCCTGACCTCAAGTGATCCACCCCCCTTGGCCTCCCAAAGGGCCACTGCTGCACCCAGCTGGTATATTTCTTATTATAGAGTCATTAATTATGTTAGTTTTTTTTTTTGAGACAGAGTCTCGCTGTGTCGCCCAGGCTGGAGTGCAGTGATGCAATCTTGGCTCACTATAACCTCTGCCTCCCGGGTTCAAGTGATTCTTTTGCTTCAGCCTCCTGAGTAGCTGGGATTACAGGTCCAAGCCACCATGCCCAGTCAATTTTTGTATTTTTAGTAGAGATGGGGTTTCACCGTGTTGGTCAGGATGGTCTCAAACTCCTCACTTCATGATCCACCTGCTTTAGGCTCCCGAGGTGCTGGGATTACAGGAGTGAGCCACTGCGCTCGGCCTCCTGAATTATTTTGAATAACATGAGCATAATATATTCGGTATCAGTCTTTAAGAGACTTGTCTTAGTATAGAGGTGTCTGGTTAGTAATGGGAATAACGTCAGGTTACCCCTGGGCCCTTGGGGAATCCCTGATCATCCTTTTTTTTTTTTTTTTTTTTTTTTTGAGATGGAGTCTCTCTCTCTTGTCCAGCCTAGAGTGCAGTGGCTCAATCTCGGCTCACCGCAACCTCCGCCTCCCAGGTTCAAGTGATTCTCCTGCCTCGGCCTCCTAAGTAGCTGGGACTACAGGAGCATGCCACCATGCCCAGCTAATTTTTGTATTTGTAGTAGAGATGGGGTTTCACCATATTGGCCAGGCTGGTCTCAAACTCCTGATCTCGTGATCTGCCTGCCTTGGCCTCCCAAAGTGCTGGGATTACAGGCATGAGCCACTGCACCCATCCTTCCTTTCTTTCTATTAAAAAACAAACAAACAAACAAACAAACCTCTAATTGTAAAACAGTATTGTTTGGGCCCATGCACTGTTGAAAAGACCTAATCATGGAACATTCATTTATCTTTTTTTTCAGGTAACAGCCAACCTTATATGTGCCTTTAATGTTTTAATTTTGGCCTTAAAATAACAGCTTAGGACATGTAAGTAGCTATGTCCATTAGGCTTTCTAGGTCTCATAAGGGGAATTTGGTAGAAAATATATTTCACCCAGCAATTAAAGTTTTCTTCCAGGACCAGGAGCGATGGCTCACACCTGTAATCCAGCACTTTGGGAGGCTGAGGTGGGCAGATTGCCTGAGGTCAGGAGTTCGAGACCAGTCTGGCCAATGTGGTGAAACCCCATCTCTATTAAAAATACAAAAAAAATTAGCCAGGAGTGGTGGTGCACACCTGTAATCCAAGCTACTAGGGAGGCTGAGGCAGGGAATTGCTTGAATCAGTGAGGTGGAGGTTGCAATGAGCCGAGATCGGGCCACTGCACTCCAGCCTGGGTGACAGATCAAGATTTCATCTCAAAAAAAAAAAAAGTTTTATTCTGGGTAAAGACAAAACTCTCTTTGCTCTCACCAAAGGCAGAGGAGCCCTGACATACACAGCAGAAAGAAAGAACCTTTAGGATAATTTTTATCAGTCTTATGGGTTAGAGACAAAAGGAAAGCAAATGCAAGTCTATGAATACAGACGGATCAAAAAGGACAATAAATTTTCATGGGAGGACAGAATTCAAAGGGGGTGAAATGCAAAGAAGTGCAAACATAACAAGATGGTTATTACTAGTTAGAAAAATGAAGATCTCCAGACATTGCAAATGAGGATTCCCATACTGCACAGCCTGGACCGAAGCCCTGCCAACTTCACAAGCCTCCTGTCAGGAAGGGCCACAGTGAACTAGATCTACTTGGTGTGGACTTTGAAGTCCTCACCTCTGCTTGTCACCCATCAGGCCATGAGGATGAACCGATAAATCAGCCGAAGGGAGCAAAGTCACAGTGGGTGAGGAGAATTGTTATGGAGATTTATAAGTGGAAGAATGAGAGGAAAGGGAGAGACTCGGTGATGGAAAAGAAAACCTTAAGCCTTAAAATGGTGAGGATCGTATCAAGAGTTTTATTCTTTGGCCATTGTTTATTATCTTTTATTTTTTTTTTTTTTGAGACGAAGTTTCGCTCTTTTTGCCCAGGCTGGAGTGCAATGGTATAATCTCGGCTTACTGCAACCTCCACCTCCTGGGTTCAAGTGATTCTCCTGCCTCAGCCTCCCGAGTAGCTGGGATTACGGGAATGCGCCACCATGCCCGGTTAATTTTGTATTCTTAATAGAGTCGGGGTCAGGCTGGTCTCGAAATCTTGGTCAGGCTGGTCTCGAAATGTTGGTCAGGCTGGTCTCGAAATCCCAACCTCAGGTGATCTGCCCACCCCGGCCTCCCAAAGTGCTGAGATTACAGGTGTTAGCCACTGTACCCGGCCTATTATCTTTTAACTTATACTGTTTCAAAATATTCCAATTTTTAGTATATACCCTAGAGGTGTTTCAGTGAGAGTAGAGGAGGTGGCTCTCTAGGTACCAAGAGAATCCTGCAACCACAGAAACATGTACCAAAATCCAGGAGGTCATATGCATCCCCGTGAGCTGAGCTGGACAACGATGGAGTCCAGGGTGTTCCCTTGAATCCCCATGAAACTGAGGCCCTAGGAGGTCATGGGCGTTTGCCATGCACCATTCTAGGTCTCACTGGTGCTGGACATCTCCAAGCTGAACTGAAGTGGTTCTTGCTGCCAGCCGGAGGGCCTGGATGTCTCGCCAACAAGCCCTTCCTTATTTCACTGATCTGCCATTTTCAATGTCCAGTCATCATGCTTGGAATGCCTAGTTGTAGTCCCCATGACGACACATCCATGTGGCCACACATCGTGCACTCAACATGGATGGCCTCTTGGAACGTCTCCTGAAGGAGGCTCGGAACACACACAGCTGGAGGGATGGGCACTGCTGGCAAAAGTAGATCTAATGTGTCCCTCAAGGTGAACAAAAATCTTTGAAGAGATTAGTTGATTAACAAACAAGTGCTGGGCGCAGTGGCTCACGCCTGTAATCCCAGCACTTTGGGAGGCTGAGGCAGGCAGATCACGAGGTCAGGAGTTCGAGACCAGCCGGGCCAACATGGTGAAACCCTGTCACTACTAAAAATACAAAAATTAGCCGGGTGTGGTGGCGCACGCCTGTAATCCCAGCTACTTGGGAGGCTGAGGCAGGAGAATTGCTTGAGCCCGTGAGGCGGAGGTTGCAGTGAGCCGAGATTGAGCCACTGCACTCCAGCCTGGGCAACAGAGTGAGACTCTGTCCCAAAAAAAAAAAAAAAAAAAGTTACAGTAGCCAATAAGTATTGATCAGGCCCAGTCCTGGGAGGGACAGTAAAACAAAAGGTGAAACAGAAGCAGCAAGAGTTCAAAGGCTGAATAATCAGGGTGTTCCATCCAAATTAATTGTAAACATTGCAAAAACAGCAGCCAAATGGAAAGCAATCACAATCAGTTGCTCAAATAATGTGAGTGATTTAAAAGGTCCTCCCCCAAAACCTTCATAGAATAGATCTGGGGAAAGCAGTGATAGTCAATCAGGGGTCTGGGGCTGCCACAGGACCAGGAGTGAAGGGGAACTGAAACCAATGAAGCAGACAAACCTCTGTCTGAGTCATGGCACCAGAAATGTTGATGGCTGTTGTAATACTGTGGTTCTTGACTTCTTCATTTAAAAGAATTTAAATAAGAAACATGCAGCAAAGGAGAAGTACAAAGCAATTTATTACAAAGGAAAAATACTATTTTGAAAGTTAAGTGCAAAATAAACTGTATACCCTGAGAGAGAGGATTCAGGGCGGGCGGCTCCTATGGATGAGGCAGCATTGATTACTGCTGGAGAAACTCCCTTTATGGGAGTCTTACATGATTATTCGTAGGAGGTGGGTGGGAAGAGGGGTTACTAGTGAGCATGTTCTGGGTGGTCTTCTGAGTGCACATGTGCAGTAGCTGTACATGCATGTTCATACATCTCATGACTCATTAGTATCTTAAATCTCCACCCAGGGCTGTATTTTTTCACTATTGTCATGAGCAAAGGGTCAGTTAGAAAAGGTGAAATCAAAATGCACATGTTCTGTACAGGGTAAATTCCCTATTGGAGATAGCTTTGCTTGAATGAACTGGACTACGATGCAAATGCTAGAGCTTATTGTGTTGATTCTGTGGTCATCACCGTCACTGTGCCCCAAGCACATGGTTACTTTTTTCATTACCTATCCTTCCTCAATTCCAACACCTGCCTGAGCTTACACAGGCAAATAAATGGCTGTCATTTCAGCACCTCCTTAGAGCTTATTCAGTGCAGCCTTTGATATCCCTCAGAGGAGGAGTTTTCCAAACATGATTTTATGTTGTAAAGATTCTGTTTTTTCAGTCTGCAGAGCTGAGACATTGATCATTTTATTCTCAAATATTTAGAGACTTTCTTATAATAAGATTTTCACATCTTGGTAACAAATTTCACTTACAAAATTTGCCAGAATAGACAAAAGGAGAGAGACAGCAGGAGGGATCACTAAGATTTTTCTTTCCTGTGGCATATTTCGCTGTTCCTGCTTCTTTTTTCACTTCCCTGGGCCTGAAGGAAGGACAGCTCCCTTGGACCATGAAAGAAAAATGGTGATATGGAAACATCTGTCTTCATCGCCTCCTCCAACCCTTTCACTTCTGCTCTGGCTGTGCCCATTCTCCCTCCCATCCCCTGGCCCATAAGCCTTTTCCTTCTCCCAACCTCACCGAGAGCCCAGACTCTCACCTAGAGCTGGCTCCTCAGTGGGAAATCAGTCATTACCGGCTAGAGGGTAGAAGAGGAGAGACAGAGGCCAGAGCCTGGGGCTGAGGCAGAAGGTGCAGCAGGAAGGAAGGAGGTTAGAACAAGAAAAACTTCCAAATAAGGGGTGATGTGTGAGTACTCAGAGGGTGACTAAGGACATCCCCAGCATCTCCATTGAGGAGGGAGGAAGGGGGCCTTGGGTCCTGGGGCAGAGACGGGGGCAGGGTCTGGATGAGATGCCCCCACCCTCAACCCTGGTCCTCTGAAAACACCTCACCCAGTCACACTGAGGAGCCCCTCCAGGCCCTGGGGCCCCTCCAGGTAGGTGTATCTCAGCTCCTCTCTGGAAGGACCCCCACAGCTGCCCAGCCCTGGTATGTCTCATCTCTCTGGGTCTGGTCCCCTTGAATCTTGAGTCCAGAGTTGGCTCCTTCCCTTCCTGCAGCCAGGTCAGAGTGAGGTTGGCAGGTGAGAAGCCAGGTGCTCTGCATGGCAAGGTGTGGTTGCCCTCAGGGTCCTCCTTATCAGTGACCACAACTCTGGGGAGGGAGGCATTCAATATAGGAGAGAGAGAGCAGAGAGGTGGAGTGAAGGTGGGACACACTTTGGCCTCCCCCTCCTCTCCTAGTCTTCCTCCACATGCCAGTGACTTCCCCTCTCCAACTCCAGGTCCTCTAAGAGCCACAGCAGAAGGGGAGACCTGGGTCGCCACCATTCTTTGAAGAAGTCTTTCTTTCCATAAGTGTATCTACCTCCATTCCCACTGCAGCTTTAGGGTCTGCCTCAGTGCAGAGCGCTGGGTATGTACAGAGCATAGGGGTACATGAGGGTGATTCTGGAAGGTTCTTCCTTTGCACATATCTGCATGGCTCAGTTTCTCTCCTCTTCAAGTCTGTTCAAATGGCACCTTCATGAGGCCCACCATGACCACCCTACTTAAAATGCCACCTGTATTACCTTGCATTGATTGTCAGCTTTCAACTTTGCATTTTCTTTTATTTATTTATTTTTTTTGAGACAGAGTCGTGTTCTGTCGCCCAGGCTGGAGTGCAGTGGCGCGATCTCGGCTCACTGCAAGCTCCGCCTCCTGGGTTCACGCCATTCTCCTGCCTCAGCCTCCCGAGTAGCTGGGACTACAAGTGCCCGCTACCACGCCCAGCTAATTTTTTGTATTTTTAGTAGAGGCGGGGTTTCACTGTGTTAGGATGGTCTCGATCTGCTGACCTCATGATCCGCCCACCTCGGCCTCCCAAAGTGCTGGAATTACAGGTGTAAGCCACTGCACCTGGTCGATGTCCAGCTAATTTTTCTATTTTTAGTAGAGACGAAGTTTCACCATGTTGGCCAGGATGGTCTTGATCTCTTGACCTCGTGATCCACCTGCCTCGGTCTCCCAAAGTGCTGGGGTTACAGGTGTGAGCCACCGTGCCTGGCCTATTTTTTCTTTTTATCATGTATGACTTTGTAACAATAAAAGTCCTTTTCCAAAGATGGCCTCAATGATATCTCCCATCCCACATGCTCTTTAGCAATGTGACCCTGCCATCCCCTATCAAGAGCTGATCCTAATCCCCCTCTTTTAGGATTTGGGACTTGCTTTCGTGACTAGAACATGAGGAACATGATGCTGCCTGACTTCTGAGGTTCCAGCATAAGATGCCTTGTGGTTCTAACTTGGCCACTTGAAATACCCGGACCCCAGATGTGGAGCCAGAAGCAGCAAGGGCACGTGGAGGAGCAGGTGGATGAGAACCCAAGTCACCTGGTTCACAGCCTCAGTGAGTTCCCAGTCAACAGCCAGCACCAACTGCAGCCCTGTGCAGGAGCCTCTTGAATGTGTTGGACCAGCTGGGTTCCAGATGATGGCAGCCCCAGCCTCTGTTACATGGAGCAGAAGAGCTGCCCAGCTGAGCCCAATCAGCCCACAGAATGAGAGATAATATAAAGGTTGTTTATATATTTATATATATATACAAACAATTTTTTTTTTTTTTTTGAGATGGAGTCTCATTCTGTCACCCAGGCTGCAGTACAATGGCATGATCTTGGCTCACTGCAACCTCTGCATTCTGGTTTCAAGTGATTCTCCTGCCTCAGCCTCCCAAGGAGCTGGGATTACAGGCGCCCACAACCACGCCTGGCTAATTTTTGTATTTTTAGTAGAAACGGGGTTTCACCATGCTGGCCAGGCTGGTCTCGAACTCCTGACCTCGTGATCTGCCCACCTCGGCCTCCCAAAGTGCTGGGATTACAGGCATAAGCCACCATGCCTGGCGTTTTTATGTCTTAAGATCATTTGTTACCCAGCAATAAATTGCTGAAACACATCCATATAATCCACTACTGTTATTATATTTTTCTTTATTGTCTGTCTTTCAGATTGTAAGCATCAGGGAGTAGGTGTTAGTCTCTTTTCATTAAATGATCACCAGGCCTAGAAAAATGCCTGGCACAGAAGCACTTACTAAATATTTGTTAAATGGATGAATAAACGCTGTGACCAGAATTTCTTAATACTGGGTCCGAGACCGGAAAGGGGCAGTTACTGGTTTGGTTTTGGTGCTTGTTTAGTCAGCTTGTGGCGCCATAACAAAATACCACCGATGGATTGGGTAAACAACAGACATTTGTTTCTCACAATTCTGGACCCTGGAAGTCTGAGGTTAGGGAACCAGCAGTTTCAGTTCCTGGTGAGGGCCCTCTTCCCGCCTGGCAGTCAGCTGCCTTCTTGCCATATCCTTAGGTGGTGAAGAGATTGGGAGCTCCAGTCTCTTCCTCTTCTTAAAAGGACACACTAATCCCATCATAGGGGCCCCAATCTCTCAACCTCTTCTGAATCTAATCACCTCCCAAGATGCCAGCAGTCTCAAGGAGTTTACTGTCACGGTGGGAGCAAAGATGCTAGAGCAGGTTGTAAAATTAGGTGTCATCCCAGTCAGTGAGGAGAGGACAGGAGTAATTCAGGGAAGGGGACCTGGATAGAGCTCACTCAGAGGATATGACAGGTCTCAGAACTCTATGGATAAATTCAAGTCTGGACAAAAATCAGTAATATTATTCTGACTAAATTCCTTTCAGTCTTCCTGAGGGATGGGCAGGCTCATTCCAGAACAAAGAAGATGCCTGGGGTGAAGAAGACTAGTCCCCAAGGGCACTGGCCCAGGACACCTAGGTTCTACTGGTCACCAATGCCCACCCAGATCTCTCCTGGGTGGAGCCTTCGTCCAAGCCTCTCACAGCCCTTGCCTGCATTCCCGCGGTGCTCACCGTGGATAACAGGGCCACAGCCAGCCTCAGAGCCAGACTGTTAAGTGAAACCACTGACCCTTGCTGAATAAACTTGCGGTTGAGATAAACTTCACATTTCAGCCTCATTAAAAAGAGTAATGGTAAATCCCAATGGCCTGCAAATCTATAAACAGTGGCTCAATTGATTAGCCAGAACATTTAGGACTGATAATGATACAGGAAAAAAGGCATTTTGGAAGTGAGAAGCGGAGGAGCCTGGAAACTGTTTCCATTGTTTGTGAAAGTCATCTGAGACTATGAATGAAAATACCCATCATCCCCTGACCCAGGAATCCAAGGTGAAAAATCTCTTTTTTTTTTTTTTTTTTTGACACAGGGTCTCACTTTGTGGCCCAGGCTGGAAGGCAGTTGTAGATTAATCATGGCTCATTGCAGCCTTGACCTCCCCAGGCTCAGATGATCCTCCCACTTTAGCCTCCGGAGGAGCTGGGACTACAGGCATGAGCCACCCCACCTGGCTAATTTTTTGTATTTCTGGTGGAGAAAGGGCTTCACCATTTTGCCCAGGCTGGTCTTGAACTCCTGGGCTCAAATGATATGCCTGCCTCACTCTCCCAAAGTTCTAAGATTACAGGTGAGTCACCACACCCGGCCAACTGCCTTTATTTCTGTAAGAGATATTTCCCGGCCGGGAGCGGTGGCTCACACCTGTAATCCCAGACTTTGGGAGGCCGAGGCGGGTGGATCACCTGAAGTCAGGAGTTTGAGACCAGCCTGGCCAACATGGTGAAACCCTGTCCCTACTAAAAATACAAAAATTAACTGAGCATGGTGGTGTGCACCTGTAATCCCAGTTACTCAGGAGGCTGAGGCAGGAGAATCCCTTGAACCAGGGAGGCGGAGGTTGCAGTGAGCCGAGATTGCGCCACTGCACTCCAGCCTGGGCAGCAGAGCGAGACTCAGTCTCAAAATAATAATAATAATAATAATAATAAATAAATAAAGGTCACAAAGGTAGTGAGAGGCAGTGGGAGATGGACCCAGTCACAAAGGTAGTGACAGGCAGAAGGAGATGGACCCAGCTATCCTGACACCAGTTCCCAAATCCTTCCCTCCACAGGGTCTACCCCCACCTGCAGGACTTCCTCTGGGTGCCATCTCCAGTGAACTCTCATTCAGCTTACCCCCAAAAAACTTTTAATACTTCAAAATAACGATAATAATAGCAAATAACAGGCCAGGCACAGTGGCTCAGACCTGTAATCCCAGCACTTTAGGAGGCTGAGATGGAAGGATTGCTTGAGGTCAGAAGTTCAAGACCAGTCTGGTCAACATAAGGAGATCTCCATCTCTATTTAAAAATAAATAAACTGGGGCCAGGTGTGGTGGCTCACACCTGTAATCCCAACACTTTGGGAGGCCGAGGCAGGCAGATCACAAGGTCGGGAGTTCGAGACCAGCCTGGCCAACATGGTGAAACCCCGTTGCTACTAAAAATACAAAAAAATTAGCCAGGCGTGGTGGGACGCGCCTGTAGTCCCAGCTACTCAAGAGGCTGAGGCAAGAGAATCGCTTGAACTTGGGAGGTGGAGGTTGCAGTGAGTGAGGCAAGATTTGCGCCACTGCACTCCAGTCTGGGAGACAGAGCAAGACTCCGTCTCTAAATAAGTAAATAAATTGGCAGAGCCCAGTGCCTCACGCCTGTAATCCCAGCACTTTGGGAGCCCGAGGTGGGCGGATGACCTGACATCAGAAGTTCCAGACCAGCCTGAACAACATGGCGAAACACCATCTCTGCTAAAAATATAAAAGTTAGCCGGGCGTGGTGGTGGGCGCCTGTAATCGCAACTACTCAGGAGGCTGAGGCAGGGAGAACTGCTTGAACCCGAGAGGCGAAGGTTGCAGTGAGCCCAGATGGCGCCACGGCACTCCAGTCTGGGTGACAGAGCAAGACTCTGTCTCAAAATAATAATACTGAAAGTTTGTTCCAAGGCACTTTGAGGTGGTGACAGGCACAAATAAAGCCAATCCCACCCTTTCTGGGTTAGGGGAAGCCGAGATGGTCTTCGGCTCTGGGTGAGTCACTTCCCATGGTCCAAGCCTGGGTGCCCCTCCCCCTCCAAGCCTCCAAGGTCTTCTGCCCAAAGCCCTCCCCTCCACCCCACCCTTTCTGCTCCGCCCCATCAACTACGTTTTCTTCCTCAGCACTCGCCTTAGATTCCTGGACTCACGAGCATAGAGGTGACTTCCTCCTTGCAGACTTTAGGCGCCACTGCTGGGTCCGGAAAAGAAAGAAACGGCCCAGTGCGGTCATTTACATAAACCAGGGCGGGGCTGCGCTCGGCGGCCGCAAGCGTTTTGAATTCTGCTGCCCGGAGCTCACTGCGAGGACTGGGATCACCGGTCACCCCGCCCCGGGCTAAGGAAAAATGACAAGTGTTTACTGATATAGAAACGGAATAACGGCGCTGTGGGCTGGGGACGGCGGAGCTGCCTTTAGGCTTCTAGTCTCCAGCTGCGGGTCACTCACACCTGCCGCTGTGAAAATGCAGACCCGCGGGGCAGGAATTCCGGGCTGGAGCGCGATCTGGAATCTGACTCGCTTGAAACAGCACTGCGGTGGATTCGGGGCCGGGTGAGTAGGGAAATGCGCCTCAGCCCCTCCCATAGGCCGCCCACGGATTCTAGGATCTGCAAAAGTTTCCAGCTGCTGCGTCACCCCAGGAAGGCAGAGGCCGCCTCTGAGCAGTTCTGGTGGAAACGGGCTCCGCCGCCCAGAAGAAAACCCACAACCAAGGGGCCAAGAAAAAGCCCCCCATGGTCCTACCCTTTCAGTGAGGATCCTAATTTATAACCCGAGTGTGGTCCCCATCAGAGTCTGCAATGACAGCCGAGCGCGGTGGGTCACACCTGTAATCCCAGCACTTTGGGATGCCATGGCGGGCGGATCGATTGAGGTCAGGAGTTCGAGACAAGCTTGGCCAACATGGTGGAGCCCCTTCTCTACTAAAAATACAAAAATTAGCCTGGCGTGGTGGTAGGCAACTGTATTCCCAGCTACTCTGGAAGCTGAGGCACGAGAATCGCTTGAACCCGGGAGGCGGAGGTTGCAGTGAACCGAGATCGCGCCACTGCACTCCAGCCTGGCCAACAGCGAGATTCCGTCTCAAAAAAAAAAAAAAAAGAAAAAATCTGGCGTGACGTTCACTGAAATGATACAAGATCAGCGGGGCCCAGAGCGCTGCGGCTTACAGAGTGCGGTGACAGCGCCGCCTCGCGTCCCTTCTTCCCTCACCTGCCCCAGGCGGACGCGATCACCTGTGTTGGCCTCGAGGTTGGAATACACTGGGCATCAAATGCAGAGAGTGGAGAAAGGAGGGAAGGCTGGGAGGACGTGTTGAAGAAAGGCAGAAAGAGCCGGCGCTATGGTTCATACCTGTAAAACTAGCGCTTTCGGAGGCGAGGCAGGAGGATCGTGTAAGACCAGCATTTTGATGTTGCAGTGAGCCATGATCACACCACTGCACTCCAGTTTGGGCAGAGCGAGACCCTGCTTTTATATACTTTTCACATTTTCTGTAATTAAGCAAGTTTTACTTTATTTTAGGGTAAAATATCTATTGTGAACTTTAAAAACATTTAAAATGTTAATTAAAAAGCCCAAATGCTCTTTTCCAACTTATCCTGAAGGAAATTCCTGTTGATGGCGCCTTTAGAAGGAGGAAAGGAGCTCTTCCTCCACAAGGCCTATCCCATCCTTGGGTTTTAGGCATTGGCCCAGTGATAAAGGCAACACTGAGAATACGATCAATGTACCGATTACTGATTGTCATATAAAATTAATCTCACCACACCTGAGAAATGGGATGGATTGTTTCATTTTCACAGTTTGGGCATCTGAGTCCCTGAGATATGAACACCTGCCATAGATTACCAAAAAATGTAGGTCTTTAGACTTAAAGGGCACACAGCCTCCTGTGAAGCTCCCCTATGCATGCGTCACACCCACAGAGGCTCTACAACATCAGGAAGAGCACCCAGGGTCAGAGCCCAGGCGAGTTCACACTCAGGTCATCCACATCCAGGGCGTGCAGAGAAGAGACCGAGGTGAGAGCCCATTCACTGCCTAGGCTGTGGGTGACAGGTGGGCGGAACAGTCAGCCAATGAGCGCAGGTCCCAGTACTCCTGGAGCTATCGACCTCATTTATCCTCTGAAGACCTGAGCCCTGCACATATCAAAACTGTACATTCCTTGTGGAGCAGTCTTCTCTTTTGAAATGTAAACACTACTTCCCTAACCTTAAAGCCAGCCATTGTCACTCCTAGTGACACCTCCATTGGATAAGCTCCTGACTCCCACTGAAATGGGCCTCAGAGTTGCAGCTGAGCACTGGGAGCCATGGCAGGAAGTCATTGTGGGTTTGCATCTGGCCAATGTGGATGGTAGTCCTGAAAGGTAGTGTGTGACTAGGTGGGCTCTGGAGGGCAGGGATGTGCCTGGTGAGAGGAGAACAAGACAGATAGGAAGGTTCCAAAAGCAAACTTCAGGGGGCCCTGTGCCCAGCACCAGGATTTAGAAAATCTTTTTCCAGCCACTTTTGGCCTGCTTTCATTCCACTTTCCTGTCCACCAGGCCATTGCAGGCAGTTCCTTCATTGAGTAAATATTTATCAAATGCCTACTGTGTGCCAGGCATTGTGTTTAAGGAGCTGGGGCTGAGGTGAGAGGAACCAAACCCCCCTTGCGCTCAGGGTTGTCCCAGTCTTGCTCAGGCAGACATCAGTAAGGAAACTGTAACACTAATGGTTGGCAGGACATGTACACATACTTTGCAAACTCACAAGTAGACCATCATCTGTGACCTAAGAGTCACAGAACATTCACAAGAGAGACAATGTTCAAGCTATGTTTTGAGGTATAAGTAGGAGCCCAACAGGCAGCTGGGACAAGAGAGCATTGCTGAGAATCCAGGATGTGAATTTCTGTCCCTGGGCCAGGCCAAGAATCAGACTCAGCTGACTGAGGAGCCAGTGCTTCCTGGCAAGAAAGGGTGTCCCACATCTGACTATTCCAAAATCACAGCTACTCAATATTGAGACTTAAGACTGAGACACAGAAAAAGAGAAAGGCCTGATTTGAAAAGCAGAATTCTCCAGGGGTAGGGGGAGGTCAAACTGCAGTTTCTGATATAGTATGTGTGGGCAAGGCCAGAGAATTGCATTTCTTTTTTTGTTTTTTGTTTTGTTTTTGAGGTTAAGTCTCGCTGTTGTCCCCCAGGCTGGAGTGCAATAACGCAATCTCAGCTCACTGCAACCTCCACCTCCTGGGTTCAAGCAATGCTTCTGCCTCAGCCTCCCAAGTAGCTGGGATTACAGGTGCTTGCAACCACGCCCAGCTAACTTTTTGTATTTTTAGGAGAGACGGTGTTTCACCATGTTGGCCAGGCTGGTCTCAAATTCCTGACCTCAGGTGATACGCCCACCTCGGCCTCCCAAAGTTCTGGGATTACAGGCATGAGCCACTGCGCCTGGTTGAGAACTGCATTTCTTTTTTTTTTTTTTTTTTTTTTTTTTTTT
>NC_037671.1:32933195-32947759 GCF_003255815.1 Theropithecus gelada
GATATGTGGTGGGATGGGAGGATGGGATGTGTTTGTACTGGGCTCAGGAATGTGCCCGGCTCCTTTCATTCCCCCCTTCTTTTCAGGTATCTCTAGAGCCAATCTTGGGTCTTATAAGTCTGATTCTGTTTCAGCGTTTACAGGTTGGTATTGGGCTCTGAGGACCATGAGTTGTACAGTGTCAAACCTTTCTCTAACGAACCGCAAAATTCTGTTAACAACACAAGGTCCTACGGTAAGCAGAAATAGTAGACTCAGCAGGGGTCCAAGGAAGGGGGCTAACAGAGAAAACATAGATGAGTTCCACCATTGGTCTGCAGCTGAAGCAAACTGCCATGTTCTTACTTCTGTGCTTAACTTGTGTAACTGTTGGACCCAGTCCTCCACAAGTCCTGATTCATTTATGTAGAAACAACAGTCTTCCTTTAGAAACATACACATACCCCCTTTTTCAGCAGTGAGTAGGTCTAAGGCCCTCTGGTTCTGCAAGGTTACCTGTGCTAGGGACGTGAGCTGCCACTGGAGGGAGGCAAGGGACTCAGCTGACTCCTCCATAGCAACGGCAAATTGTTGGTACAGCTTGTTACTTTCTATGAGGGTGTGACCTAGGGCTCCCCCCGCCAGTCCGGCCGCCATGAAGGATGCGGTGAGGGAGATTCCTGCAATGAGGGGGAGAAATATGGCTCGTGCAGGTCTCGGTCTAGGGACTGGGTGAATAACAGCACTAGTTACCGGTATACCCTAGGAACTCGCCGGCAGTAAGTAGAGTCAACTGGGGAACTAATGTGACAGGAAGACACAGTAGGTTGGTAACAGAGGGGCTTGATAGGTTTTTAGATAATGTTCCATTACACCAGAAGAATATGCCTGACGGAGCCCTTAAGGTGATATTAGGGGGCGTTGCAGTGATGCTGCAGAGGCTGGAATTAGTTCCTGAGAAACAGTAGGGAAACTTTTCTTGACTGGGGTTTAGGTATAGTGGCACATTAGGGATAGGGGCATATGAGAGGTTTCGGAGGTTGTTAGCTTGGGCAGAGGTAGAGGATCCCCATGGCAGGGGGACAGCGGTTAGTGGTGGATGCCCTAGAGTGGCACACAGAAAGCAGCCAGACAGGCTGTGAAGTCCTGTAAGGTTAGCAAGTTCTAATCCTTCTTGCAAGAATTTTAACCAGGAGAAAGGATGTAAATCTTGTGTCAGGCGGTTTTCTTGTCGTTGGATATTTCCATGGACCAGAGGCCGTACCTGCACTAGACTCCGCCACAGATAGAGGTGACTGCTAGGCCATGTGGAGGCAGAGGAGTAGCATACAGCCCCGTGTTGAGGCGTGGTCCAGCGGGAGTTCCAGGGGTTTCTAACTATCCACGTATATGAAAAGTCTCCATCTCGTCTACGATGGAAGGGCCATCTGGGATCTATCTGTTCTTTCCCACCCCACCATTGGTATTTATGGACATTACAATAGTTATAAGGGCAGCCGGCACTTTGGTGCCACCAATAGTGCTTACAATTGTATTTAGTCTGATCATACTCGAAGCATATCATTGGTGCCACTGGTTTGGCTATTGGGAAGTCGGTAAAATTTAGAAAAATTGGGCTATTGCACCCTGAGGAGGGGCAATCTGCACTGGCCACTAATTTCCCGGGCTTATGAGGTTGCCCAGGGTGGGTTTGGTTTTCATAAAGCCAGAATCTCCAGACAAAGGGATTAGGAGCTGGCTTTGTGTTTTCCCCAGCGGCCACTAGGGCGACTAACGTTAGAGTCAGACTACCTAACTGCATGTTTGTAATGAACTATGCTGTCGGCACAGGGTGAGTTTTAAGGGGTTGTTCTTAACTCTGTCCACAGTCCACGTGTCCGGTGCTTCAGCCGCCGCCGTGATTGGCCCCAGAAGGTCGGATGTTGGGTCTACTGGCTTGACGTGGGTGTAGTGGATCCACGACGCAATGCCTTCTACCTTTAGGGAGGTGGGTGTGGTCAGGAGTACTTGGAGTGGTCCTTTCCACCTGGGCTCTAGGGTCTCTTGTCGGTGTCGCTTAACCAGGACCCAGTCTCCCGGCTGGTACGGATGGGGTGTCAGTGGGGGACTGGTCTCATATAGCTCCTTCAGCTTGGGCCAGATTTCTTGATGGATTTTCTGTAAGGCTTGTAGGGAAAATAAGAATTCAGAGACATTTTCTGTTTCAGACTTAAGCAGATCATCTTTTAAGCTGGGAACCAGGGGTGGAGGTCTGCCATACATGATTTCGTAAGGGGTAAGGCCCAGTCTGTAAGGGGTATTACGGGCCCGGAACAGAGCATAGGGGAGAAGGATCACCCAAGTAGCGCCAGTCTCCATAGTCAATTTAGTTAAGGTCTCTTTTAAGGTCCGATTCATCCTTTCTACCTGTCCTGAACTCTGGGGCCTGTAAGCGCAATGTAGTTTCCAATTTGCCCCAAGGATGGAAGCCAAATCCTGACTTACCTTAGCGACGAAAGCGGGCCCATTATCTGACCCTATCTGGACGGGGAAGCCATACCTGGGAAGGATATCTTCCAGAATTTTCTTTGCTACGACCTGAGCAGTTTCTCTTTTGGTTGGGAATGCTTCAGTCCACCCTGAAAAAGTATCTACAAAGACAAGTAAGTACCGGTACCCGTACTTTCCTGGCTTTATTTCAGTAAAATCTACTTCCCAGTAGATACCGGGCCTGGTTCCCCTGAGCCTTGTTCCTGTTGCAGCTTGAGATTGGGGGTAGGCGTTGTTAAGCTGGCAGACTTTGCAACTTGTCACGATACTGCTGGCCGTCTCAGCTATATGTCTGATTTTGAGCTTGGAGCGTCTGATCAGGTCTATCATCCACCGGGCACCCAGGTGGGTGGTTCGGTGGATGTGTTCTAACACTTGGTGTCCTAATTTTTCTGGTAGGATGGTTTGGTCATTAGTATCAGTTCACCACCCATTCTGGATTTGTTTTAGGGGAAGTTTGTCAATCCACTGGAGATCTTGTTCTGAATATTCAGGGAAATATGGCAAGTCCCGGGGGCCCGGGTCAGGGAGCTGGAGTGCAAGGAGTTGGCTGGGAGCCTTCGCCACATTCCTTGCAGTTTGGTCTGCCAGAAAGTTGCCTTGAGCAGTTGGAGTAGTTGGTTTCTGATGCCCTGGGCAATGCACAATGGCTAACTTTTCTGGCCTCCATAGGGCTGTTAGCAGGGCTAGGATCTCTTGCTTGTTTTTTATTTCTTTTCCTTCAGCCGTCAGTAACCCTTGCTCCCTGTAAATGGCCCCATGGATATGCGCCGTTGCAAAAGCACATCGGCTGTCTGTATATACTGTCAGCTTCTTTCCCGCCCCTAAGGTAAGAGCTTGGGTGAGAGCTATCAGTTCGGCCTTCTGGGCCAATGTCCCCGGGGGCAGAGGTTCCGCCCAGATTACCTCAGTCTCTGAAGTCACTGCCGCTCCAGCGTACCTCTGGCCTTGATGCATGAAGCTGCTCCCATCAGTGAACCAGACGAGGTCGGCATCAGGAAGTGGGCGGTCCCGCAGGTCTTCTCGAACTCCGTGCACCTGAGCTAGTATCTCGGTGCAGTCATGGAGTGGGGCGTCCAGGTCCGGGTTGGGCAGCAGCGAGGCAGGGTTTAAGGTCGTTGGGGGCAGGAAACTTATCCTGAGAGGATTTAGTAGTAGTCCTTGGTAGTGGGTGAGCCGGGCGTTACTCATCCATCGATTAGGTGGCTGTTTGAGTACACCTTCGATGGCATGTGGAGTAACGACCCGCAATTCTTGTCCCATGACAAGTTTATCAGCATCTTGCACCATCAGAGCCATGGCCGCAATCATTCGGAGACAAGGGGGCCACCCGGCCGCCACTGGGTCTAACTTCTTTGACAGGTAGGCAACTGGCCTCCGCCAGGGGCCTAAGTTCTGAGTTATTACCACCTTGGCGACACCCTTATTTTCGTCCACGTATAAGTGGAAGGGCTTGGTTACATCAGGTAGTCCCAGTGCAGGTGCAGAGAGCAGGGCGGTTTTAATCTGTTGGAAAGCCGACTCAGCTTCGTCTGTCCAATTAAATGGCTGCTGCCCCCGGGTTGCCTGATACAAGGGTTTAGCCAGTTCTGCGAACCCAGGTATCCATAGTCTGCAAAATCCCGCCGACCCCAGGAATTCCCTCACTTGTCGGGTGGATTGTGGCCTGGGGATCTGCAGAACAGTTTGTTTCCAGGCGTCTGTTAACCAGCGCTGCCCTTCTTTAAGCAGGTACCCTAGATATGTTACCTCTGGCTTACAGACTTGAGCTTTCTTTGCCAAGGCTCGGTAGCCTAGATTCCCCAGAGCTTGTAAGAGACCCTTGGTCCCTTGGATGCAAGCTTCTTGGGTCTCAGCAGCAATTAGGAGGTCATCAACATACTGTAGTAAAGTTATTTCAGGGTATTTACGTCGATACTCACCCAGGTCTGCATGGAGGGCCTCATCGAACAGGGTAGGAGAGTTTTTGAATCCCTGCGGCAGTCTGGTCCATGTCAGTTGGCCACTTATGCCCCTATCAGGGTCATTTCACTCGAAGGTGAAGAGTTTTTGGCTCTGAGGGGCTAAAGGCAAACTGAAGAAAGCATCTTTCAAATCTAAAACAGTGTACCATTGATGTTTAGGGTTTAGGGTACTCAGGAGGGTATACGGGTTAGGCACAGTTGGATGTATGTCCACAACCCTCTTATTGATTTCTCTTAAGTCTTGTACAGGTCTGTATTCTCCACTATTAGGTTTTCGTACTGGCAACAATGGAGTATTCCAGGGCGAGTGACATGGGCGAAGGACCCCTTGGTCAAGGAGCCAGCGGATATGCGGGGCAATTCCTTTCTTGGCCTCTAGGGGCATCGGGTATTGGCGTACCTGCACGGGGTCTGTCCCAGGCTTAAGTTCAACGAACAAGGCAGGACGGTGTCTAGCTAGTCCTAAGCCCCCCGTTTCCGCCCAAGCTTCTGGATATTGCTGGAGCCAGGTTGCTATGTCCTGGTCAGGGGCCACTTGCTCCTGGTGGAGCCGGTACTCATCTTCTAGGGTTATAGTCAGGATGGACACGGGCCAATTGTGGGAGCTGGTCATGACCGGCCCCTCAGGGAGGAAATAGATCTGTGCTCCCATTTTAGTTAGCAGGTCTCTCCCTAATAGGGGACAGGGGCTCTCAGGGATGACCAGGAAAGAATGGGTTACATTCTTGGCTCCGAGGTTTACTGTTCTTTGTGTTGTCCATGGGTATTTCTTAACTCCTGTGGCCCCTTGTACCCACGAGGACTTGGAGGATAATTTCCCATTAGTTTTAACTAAGACTGAGTGCTGTGCTCCCGTATTGACCAAGAACTGGACTGGGGACCCCTCCACTTACAAAGTTACCCTAGGTTCGGGGAGGGGGTCCGAACCCCGTCTTCCCTAGTCTTCGTCTTGAGTGACTAGTACGGGTGTAGACCTAGGGGGTCCCTGTCCTCGTTGTTTCTTTTTGGGGCAGTCTCTTACCCAGTGGCCAGCCTCCTTACAGTAGGCACATTGGTCTTTGCTCAGATTATCATGCCTGGGGGGCCGCCTAGGTTGGGTGTACTCTGGCTGTAGATGCTCTTTCTGTACCACTGCTGCCAGGACCTTGGTCATTTTTTCAGTGGCCTTAAATTGCCTTTCCTCTGGAGTATCTCTGTTATTGTAAACCCGCTGGGCAATCTGAAGGAGGTCCTGAATCCTCTTTCCCTCCAAGTCTTCTAATTTCTGGAGTTTCCTTTTAATATCTGGGGCTGCCTGATTTACGAAAGACATTACAACAGCTGCCTGACTTCCTAAAGCCTCTGGATCTATGGGGGTGTACTGTCTGAAGGCTTCCATTAATCTTTCTAAGTAGGTGGCTGGGCTCTCTGTCTTTCCCTGCAGAATAGAATATACTTTAGCCAAATTAGTGGGCTTGCGAGCAGCTGCCCGGAGACCCGCCATTAGAGTCTGGCGATAAAGGCGTAGCCGTCCCCTACCTTCTGCCGTGTTGTAGTCCCACGCCGGCCTGGTCAGAGGAAAAGTCTCATTTATGAGGTCGGGGTTGGCAGTCGGTTGACCGTTGTCCCCCGGGACCAGCTTTCTAGCTTCTACCTGTATTCTCTCTTGCTCCTCCGTTGTGAACAAGATTCGGAGGAGTTGCTGACAATCATCCCAAGTGGGCTGGTGGGTAAACATGACACTATCCAGTAAAGCCAGTAAATCTTTGGGGTTGTCTGAAAACTGAGCACTCTGAGTCTTCCAGTTATACAGATCACTGGTGGAGAATGGCCAGTACTGGAGCCTGGGGATTCCTGTGTCATCTGGGGGTCCTATTTCCCGGAGGGGTAAAGCCACCATGGAGTCAGGCGGCTGGGGGGGGCTAGCCCGCGAAGTGCGCCCTCGCGTCCGCCCCGCGGGCCCTTCAAAGTTACTTTCCCTTTCAGCGGCCCGTGTGTGCCCGCCGCCTCCCCTCCGCCTGCTCCCTCCCATGGCTCAGCCCGGGGGGTGGGTCCGGGTGCGTCCGCCCCCTCCCGTCGGCTTGCTCCCTCCCGGCTCAGCCCGGGGGGCTGGGGCCTGGGGCCCGGAGGGGTACGGAGGGGGTTCTGTGAACAGTGGGTCCCTGCTATCAGGTAGAACAGGATGGGGGTGGGCAGTTGGTTGCTTGGATTTTAGTGGTCGAGCAACCAGTGCCTTACAGGGTTCAGAGGCTAATTGGAAAGGGGACAGCCAAGGAGGCGGGTTCTCAACAAGGTCCTGCCATATGAGGATATATGGAATTTGATCTAAGTGGCCCGCACGCCCAGGTAGGAAAATCTTGGACTTTACCCTAGTGATGAGAGCAAGTCGGAAGGTCCCTTCAGGTGGCCACCCCACATCAAAGGCAGGCCATTCCGAGTGACACAGAGTAATTAGCTTTCCTTTCCTGATTTCTATACCAAGATCATGGCCCCTTGCTCTTACTTCTTTGAAATTACTTGTAAAGAGAGATAGAGGAGTGCTCTGGGTATTACCCATCCTGTAATAATTTGTAGTCTCTTCCTGTAAAGGAATGTGGGTTTGAATCCCTGTAAAGGAAATCTGATCTGACTTATTAATGATATTTAGTCACGATCGTGCTCCAGGGGGCCCAGATCAGAGATAGCTGCTGCCCAAACCGCAAACGCACCCGGGGCAGTTCAGATCGCAAGCGCGCACCAGAAGCCGGGGTCAGAGTTAGCTGCTCCGGTGGCGATCGTGCTTGGCAGCCCAGATCAGAGACAGCTGCTGCCCAAACCGCAAACACGCCCGGGGCAGTTCAGATCGCAAGCGCGCACCGGAAGCCCGGGTCAGAGTTAGCTGCTCCGGTCGCGATCGTGCTCGGGCAGCCCAGATCAGAGACAGCTGCTGCCCAAACCGCAAAGGCGCCCGGGGCAGTTCAGATCGCAAGCGCGCACCGGAAGCCTGGGTCAGAGTTAGCTGCTCGGATCGCGATCGTGCTGGGGTAGCCCAGATCAGAGACAGCTGCTACCCAAACCACAAACGCGCCCGGGGCAGTTCAGATCGCAAGCGCGCACCGGAAGCCCGGGTCAGAGTTAGCTGCTCGGGTCGCAATCGTGCTCGGGCAGCCCAGATCAGAGACAGCTGCTGCCCAAACCGCAAACGCACCTGGGGCAGTTCAGATCGCAATTTAGATCAGACGAGAGCCAGGTGACGTCTCCCACCGGTCTCCGTTGGCTGTCCTATAGCGTGTCCGCCAGAACTGTGCCAGCTCCAGTTTCAGACCTCGCGAGTCACAGATTCAGATTCAGAACAGACACAGACAGAAAAATGGAGATGAGCCAGCTCACCTATCAGTAGATCGATCCTAGCAGATCCGTTGACCAGGGGTCTGGTGGGCTTGGGGAATCCCGGACCAGCCCCCAGATGTTATGCCCAGACCGTTTGTTCCCCAAAGAAGACCACCAGAGTCCAGAGTCAAAGCCAAGCGGCAAGAATCTTTACTACAAGTTCGAACCTGGTCCCTCCATTCCACAGCATACAAGAGGGCCCCGAACAATGCGAGTGCTTGCTTTTTTATAGCCCGAAAGTTACAGGGGAACAAAGGAATTCTTTTGGTTCCCGCGCTTTCAGTAAAACTTTGAACGGCTGTCTCCTTATCGGAGACTTTCCAGGTGGTGTTTGTACTGGGCTCAGGAAGTTTGAGAGATATATGGTGATATGTGGTGGGATGGGAGGATGGGATGTGTTTGTACTGGGCTCAGGAATGTGCCCGGCTCCTTTCATTCCCCCCTTCTTTTCAGGTATCTCTAGAGCCAATCTTGGGTCTTATAAGTCTGATTCTGTTTCAGCGTTTACAGGTTGGTATTGGGCTCTGAGGACCATGAGTTGTACAGTGTCAAACCTTTCTCTAACGAACCGCAAAATTCTGTTAACAACACAAGGTCCTACGGTAAGCAGAAATAGTAGACTCAGCAGGGGTCCAAGGAAGGGGGCTAACAGAGAAAACATAGATGAGTTCCACCATTGGTCTGCAGCTGAAGCAAACTGCCATGTTCTTACTTCTGTGCTTAACTTGTGTAACTGTTGGACCCAGTCCTCCACAAGTCCTGATTCATTTATGTAGAAACAACAGTCTTCCTTTAGAAACATACACATACCCCCTTTTTCAGCAGTGAGTAGGTCTAAGGCCCTCTGGTTCTGCAAGGTTACCTGTGCTAGGGACGTGAGCTGCCACTGGAGGGAGGCAAGGGACTCAGCTGACTCCTCCATAGCAACGGCAAATTGTTGGTACAGCTTGTTACTTTCTATGAGGGTGTGACCTAGGGCTCCCCCCGCCAGTCCGGCCGCCATGAAGGATGCGGTGAGGGAGATTCCTGCAATGAGGGGGAGAAATATGGCTCGTGCAGGTCTCGGTCTAGGGACTGGGTGAATAACAGCACTAGTTACCGGTATACCCTAGGAACTCGCCGGCAGTAAGTAGAGTCAACTGGGGAACTAATGTGACAGGAAGACACAGTAGGTTGGTAACAGAGGGGCTTGATAGGTTTTTAGATAATGTTCCATTACACCAGAAGAATATGCCTGACGGAGCCCTTAAGGTGATATTAGGGGGCGTTGCAGTGATGCTGCAGAGGCTGGAATTAGTTCCTGAGAAACAGTAGGGAAACTTTTCTTGACTGGGGTTTAGGTATAGTGGCACATTAGGGATAGGGGCATATGAGAGGTTTCGGAGGTTGTTAGCTTGGGCAGAGGTAGAGGATCCCCATGGCAGGGGGACAGCGGTTAGTGGTGGATGCCCTAGAGTGGCACACAGAAAGCAGCCAGACAGGCTGTGAAGTCCTGTAAGGTTAGCAAGTTCTAATCCTTCTTGCAAGAATTTTAACCAGGAGAAAGGATGTAAATCTTGTGTCAGGCGGTTTTCTTGTCGTTGGATATTTCCATGGACCAGAGGCCGTACCTGCACTAGACTCCGCCACAGATAGAGGTGACTGCTAGGCCATGTGGAGGCAGAGGAGTAGCATACAGCCCCGTGTTGAGGCGTGGTCCAGCGGGAGTTCCAGGGGTTTCTAACTATCCACGTATATGAAAAGTCTCCATCTCGTCTACGATGGAAGGGCCATCTGGGATCTATCTGTTCTTTCCCACCCCACCATTGGTATTTATGGACATTACAATAGTTATAAGGGCAGCCGGCACTTTGGTGCCACCAATAGTGCTTACAATTGTATTTAGTCTGATCATACTCGAAGCATATCATTGGTGCCACTGGTTTGGCTATTGGGAAGTCGGTAAAATTTAGAAAAATTGGGCTATTGCACCCTGAGGAGGGGCAATCTGCACTGGCCACTAATTTCCCGGGCTTATGAGGTTGCCCAGGGTGGGTTTGGTTTTCATAAAGCCAGAATCTCCAGACAAAGGGATTAGGAGCTGGCTTTGTGTTTTCCCCAGCGGCCACTAGGGCGACTAACGTTAGAGTCAGACTACCTAACTGCATGTTTGTAATGAACTATGCTGTCGGCACAGGGTGAGTTTTAAGGGGTTGTTCTTAACTCTGTCCACAGTCCACGTGTCCGGTGCTTCAGCCGCCGCCGTGATTGGCCCCAGAAGGTCGGATGTTGGGTCTACTGGCTTGACGTGGGTGTAGTGGATCCACGACGCAATGCCTTCTACCTTTAGGGAGGTGGGTGTGGTCAGGAGTACTTGGAGTGGTCCTTTCCACCTGGGCTCTAGGGTCTCTTGTCGGTGTCGCTTAACCAGGACCCAGTCTCCCGGCTGGTACGGATGGGGTGTCAGTGGGGGACTGGTCTCATATAGCTCCTTCAGCTTGGGCCAGATTTCTTGATGGATTTTCTGTAAGGCTTGTAGGGAAAATAAGAATTCAGAGACATTTTCTGTTTCAGACTTAAGCAGATCATCTTTTAAGCTGGGAACCAGGGGTGGAGGTCTGCCATACATGATTTCGTAAGGGGTAAGGCCCAGTCTGTAAGGGGTATTACGGGCCCGGAACAGAGCATAGGGGAGAAGGATCACCCAAGTAGCGCCAGTCTCCATAGTCAATTTAGTTAAGGTCTCTTTTAAGGTCCGATTCATCCTTTCTACCTGTCCTGAACTCTGGGGCCTGTAAGCGCAATGTAGTTTCCAATTTGCCCCAAGGATGGAAGCCAAATCCTGACTTACCTTAGCGACGAAAGCGGGCCCATTATCTGACCCTATCTGGACGGGGAAGCCATACCTGGGAAGGATATCTTCCAGAATTTTCTTTGCTACGACCTGAGCAGTTTCTCTTTTGGTTGGGAATGCTTCAGTCCACCCTGAAAAAGTATCTACAAAGACAAGTAAGTACCGGTACCCGTACTTTCCTGGCTTTATTTCAGTAAAATCTACTTCCCAGTAGATACCGGGCCTGGTTCCCCTGAGCCTTGTTCCTGTTGCAGCTTGAGATTGGGGGTAGGCGTTGTTAAGCTGGCAGACTTTGCAACTTGTCACGATACTGCTGGCCGTCTCAGCTATATGTCTGATTTTGAGCTTGGAGCGTCTGATCAGGTCTATCATCCACCGGGCACCCAGGTGGGTGGTTCGGTGGATGTGTTCTAACACTTGGTGTCCTAATTTTTCTGGTAGGATGGTTTGGTCATTAGTATCAGTTCACCACCCATTCTGGATTTGTTTTAGGGGAAGTTTGTCAATCCACTGGAGATCTTGTTCTGAATATTCAGGGAAATATGGCAAGTCCCGGGGGCCCGGGTCAGGGAGCTGGAGTGCAAGGAGTTGGCTGGGAGCCTTCGCCACATTCCTTGCAGTTTGGTCTGCCAGAAAGTTGCCTTGAGCAGTTGGAGTAGTTGGTTTCTGATGCCCTGGGCAATGCACAATGGCTAACTTTTCTGGCCTCCATAGGGCTGTTAGCAGGGCTAGGATCTCTTGCTTGTTTTTTATTTCTTTTCCTTCAGCCGTCAGTAACCCTTGCTCCCTGTAAATGGCCCCATGGATATGCGCCGTTGCAAAAGCACATCGGCTGTCTGTATATACTGTCAGCTTCTTTCCCGCCCCTAAGGTAAGAGCTTGGGTGAGAGCTATCAGTTCGGCCTTCTGGGCCAATGTCCCCGGGGGCAGAGGTTCCGCCCAGATTACCTCAGTCTCTGAAGTCACTGCCGCTCCAGCGTACCTCTGGCCTTGATGCATGAAGCTGCTCCCATCAGTGAACCAGACGAGGTCGGCATCAGGAAGTGGGCGGTCCCGCAGGTCTTCTCGAACTCCGTGCACCTGAGCTAGTATCTCGGTGCAGTCATGGAGTGGGGCGTCCAGGTCCGGGTTGGGCAGCAGCGAGGCAGGGTTTAAGGTCGTTGGGGGCAGGAAACTTATCCTGAGAGGATTTAGTAGTAGTCCTTGGTAGTGGGTGAGCCGGGCGTTACTCATCCATCGATTAGGTGGCTGTTTGAGTACACCTTCGATGGCATGTGGAGTAACGACCCGCAATTCTTGTCCCATGACAAGTTTATCAGCATCTTGCACCATCAGAGCCATGGCCGCAATCATTCGGAGACAAGGGGGCCACCCGGCCGCCACTGGGTCTAACTTCTTTGACAGGTAGGCAACTGGCCTCCGCCAGGGGCCTAAGTTCTGAGTTATTACCACCTTGGCGACACCCTTATTTTCGTCCACGTATAAGTGGAAGGGCTTGGTTACATCAGGTAGTCCCAGTGCAGGTGCAGAGAGCAGGGCGGTTTTAATCTGTTGGAAAGCCGACTCAGCTTCGTCTGTCCAATTAAATGGCTGCTGCCCCCGGGTTGCCTGATACAAGGGTTTAGCCAGTTCTGCGAACCCAGGTATCCATAGTCTGCAAAATCCCGCCGACCCCAGGAATTCCCTCACTTGTCGGGTGGATTGTGGCCTGGGGATCTGCAGAACAGTTTGTTTCCAGGCGTCTGTTAACCAGCGCTGCCCTTCTTTAAGCAGGTACCCTAGATATGTTACCTCTGGCTTACAGACTTGAGCTTTCTTTGCCAAGGCTCGGTAGCCTAGATTCCCCAGAGCTTGTAAGAGACCCTTGGTCCCTTGGATGCAAGCTTCTTGGGTCTCAGCAGCAATTAGGAGGTCATCAACATACTGTAGTAAAGTTATTTCAGGGTATTTACGTCGATACTCACCCAGGTCTGCATGGAGGGCCTCATCGAACAGGGTAGGAGAGTTTTTGAATCCCTGCGGCAGTCTGGTCCATGTCAGTTGGCCACTTATGCCCCTATCAGGGTCATTTCACTCGAAGGTGAAGAGTTTTTGGCTCTGAGGGGCTAAAGGCAAACTGAAGAAAGCATCTTTCAAATCTAAAACAGTGTACCATTGATGTTTAGGGTTTAGGGTACTCAGGAGGGTATACGGGTTAGGCACAGTTGGATGTATGTCCACAACCCTCTTATTGATTTCTCTTAAGTCTTGTACAGGTCTGTATTCTCCACTATTAGGTTTTCGTACTGGCAACAATGGAGTATTCCAGGGCGAGTGACATGGGCGAAGGACCCCTTGGTCAAGGAGCCAGCGGATATGCGGGGCAATTCCTTTCTTGGCCTCTAGGGGCATCGGGTATTGGCGTACCTGCACGGGGTCTGTCCCAGGCTTAAGTTCAACGAACAAGGCAGGACGGTGTCTAGCTAGTCCTAAGCCCCCCGTTTCCGCCCAAGCTTCTGGATATTGCTGGAGCCAGGTTGCTATGTCCTGGTCAGGGGCCACTTGCTCCTGGTGGAGCCGGTACTCATCTTCTAGGGTTATAGTCAGGATGGACACGGGCCAATTGTGGGAGCTGGTCATGACCGGCCCCTCAGGGAGGAAATAGATCTGTGCTCCCATTTTAGTTAGCAGGTCTCTCCCTAATAGGGGACAGGGGCTCTCAGGGATGACCAGGAAAGAATGGGTTACATTCTTGGCTCCGAGGTTTACTGTTCTTTGTGTTGTCCATGGGTATTTCTTAACTCCTGTGGCCCCTTGTACCCACGAGGACTTGGAGGATAATTTCCCATTAGTTTTAACTAAGACTGAGTGCTGTGCTCCCGTATTGACCAAGAACTGGACTGGGGACCCCTCCACTTACAAAGTTACCCTAGGTTCGGGGAGGGGGTCCGAACCCCGTCTTCCCTAGTCTTCGTCTTGAGTGACTAGTACGGGTGTAGACCTAGGGGGTCCCTGTCCTCGTTGTTTCTTTTTGGGGCAGTCTCTTACCCAGTGGCCAGCCTCCTTACAGTAGGCACATTGGTCTTTGCTCAGATTATCATGCCTGGGGGGCCGCCTAGGTTGGGTGTACTCTGGCTGTAGATGCTCTTTCTGTACCACTGCTGCCAGGACCTTGGTCATTTTTTCAGTGGCCTTAAATTGCCTTTCCTCTGGAGTATCTCTGTTATTGTAAACCCGCTGGGCAATCTGAAGGAGGTCCTGAATCCTCTTTCCCTCCAAGTCTTCTAATTTCTGGAGTTTCCTTTTAATATCTGGGGCTGCCTGATTTACGAAAGACATTACAACAGCTGCCTGACTTCCTAAAGCCTCTGGATCTATGGGGGTGTACTGTCTGAAGGCTTCCATTAATCTTTCTAAGTAGGTGGCTGGGCTCTCTGTCTTTCCCTGCAGAATAGAATATACTTTAGCCAAATTAGTGGGCTTGCGAGCAGCTGCCCGGAGACCCGCCATTAGAGTCTGGCGATAAAGGCGTAGCCGTCCCCTACCTTCTGCCGTGTTGTAGTCCCACGCCGGCCTGGTCAGAGGAAAAGTCTCATTTATGAGGTCGGGGTTGGCAGTCGGTTGACCGTTGTCCCCCGGGACCAGCTTTCTAGCTTCTACCTGTATTCTCTCTTGCTCCTCCGTTGTGAACAAGATTCGGAGGAGTTGCTGACAATCATCCCAAGTGGGCTGGTGGGTAAACATGACACTATCCAGTAAAGCCAGTAAATCTTTGGGGTTGTCTGAAAACTGAGCACTCTGAGTCTTCCAGTTATACAGATCACTGGTGGAGAATGGCCAGTACTGGAGCCTGGGGATTCCTGTGTCATCTGGGGGTCCTATTTCCCGGAGGGGTAAAGCCACCATGGAGTCAGGCGGCTGGGGGGGGCTAG
>NC_037671.1:32948088-32964880 GCF_003255815.1 Theropithecus gelada
CCAACCACTCCACCGTCCTCACCTCCATGGACAGAGCCCAGGTGACAGCCACCCCTGCTCCTCCTCCCTCGTCTCCCACAGCCTCAGCACCATCGTCTGCCTCGAGTCCACCAGGACTGAGCTCCTCATGCCCTTTCCCTGTTTGTGTCAGTCACACTGGGTCCCCCAAACACCCTGAACTCGCATCCTCAAAAGGCTCTGCACACCCCTCTTCTGTCCCCCTCATCCTCCCACCCCAACTCCAGAAATCTTTCCACTGTACCCCCTGGAATTCTCAGTCCTTGATCAGGAAAAACTCCACATCCTCTCTCAGGATGTTCCTGATCTCGCAGCTCCAGCAGGAACCTGAGTTTCCTGGAGGACACAGACCCTTCAGAAGTCCTCCCGCATGGGGACTTTCCCCAGGGACTTGTACCTTTGGACTCATTTCTCATTGTGGTTTTGAGACCTTGCTGCCTTCCTCCTCCCTAACCTCTCTAAACTGTCATCAGATTAGGGCCCCACTCCCTTCATTGTAGCCATTCCCTGTGGGCCCCAGGCCGTTCCTCTCAATCCTGACTTGTAACTCCTAGTTCACTGGCTCCCTCTCCAGCAGTGCTGTCTCCTTGATCTTGATGACTTCAACAAATGTAGATATGGGGGACTGAGTAATGGTCCCCAAAAAAGCCCAGTCTCAATCCTTGGAACCTGTGAACAGGTTGCAATACATGGCAAAAGGGACATTACTCATGTAATGAAGATGGAGGACCTTAAAATAAGGAGATTCTCCTGGACTATTTGCATGGGACCAATCAAATCACATGAGCCATTTAAAGCAGAGTGTCTGCTCTGGCTGGAGTCAGAGATGTTGCAGAAGAGGGAGGAAGAGGAGACACAGGAGGGGAAGCCACAGGTTCCAAGCAGGGGCATTGGATGTGCCGCAGGGGCATTGGATGTGCCACAGGGGCCACACGTAAGGACGCAAGACAAGGCACTAGGAACTAAGTGTTGCTCTCAAATGACAGTCAGAAAAGAAACAGTGACCTCAGTCCTATCTACAAGGAACTGAATTCAGATAACAGCCTGAATAAACTTGGGAGTGGATTTTTCCCCAGAGTCTCCAGAAAGGAACACAGACCTGCCCATACCTTGATCTTAGCCCTATGAGACTGGACTTGCATCCCACACATCTGTGACGTGAAAAAGAGGTGCTGCTTAAAGCCACTCTGCTTGTGGTAATTTTATGACAGCAATAGACACCCATACAGCAGAGAGCATGCCCTCACTCCCTGGCATCTGAGATCCTAAAACTCCTCTCCTCCATGTGCTTCTCCTCTGCTGTGCCTGGGCCCTGTGCCCTTGTCATCTAGGCCTTATCATGGCCAAGAACCCCAGTCCTTAAATACTCTCCATCTCACACTTCCCACTCTGACCGTCTTCCCACTCATCCCCTTGCAGGGTGGCCACAGGCTCTGAGGACACAGATACTATCATTTTATCATATGTTGTAATTTGATATCAGCAAATAATTTCTTCTATATGTACCTGTTTTTCAGGCTTGGTGTCTACCCTGTAGTACATCAATTTCAGCAATCCTTTGATCCCCCGGCACCCCCCACCCCGGGATTCTCAATCTAGTGATCCTGCCATCTGCCGTCTACCCATTGTCCCTGAGCCTTGGGTGTCCTCTCCTCCCTCCTCACCCATTTTGAATTCTATGGTAGATAATTTCCATCCCTCCCTTGTCTCTCCCTTGCGTTGTCACACTTGCTCGGCAAAACTACACAGCTGGTGAATTCCACGTCTGCCTACATTCACCTGCCCCCATGAGATGCAGTGACTGAACACTGACTGTTCTCTCTACCTTCACGACCCAAACCTCTTGGGGAGCCCCCACCACGTTCAGCAATCACCCTCTGCCTGCATAGCTCACCCTCAGCCTCCTCCTGGCCTGGGTGACTCTTACACACCTTCTCTCTGTGCTCACACATCCAACCCTCCTTCCCCATTCTTACTTCCGCTGATGACCTTGCTTCCTACCTCACTGAGAGAAGTGAACACATTAGAAGACAATTTCACAGATTTCACCACCATCAGCTCATGCGTTTGCAGCTGTGCCACTAGATGGGCCTTCCACCACATAGACAGTTGTTGTAGGTTGACCTAGTCCCAGCCAGAGCCAGTTCCTCTGCCGGTGTCCAAACCGCATCCTATGTCATCTACTTAAAGATAATAATTCATCAGTCTATTATTGTTTTCTCTTTCATCATCATCATTTTTTCTCTCTCCACTGGACCACTGTGGCACTCACAGGAATGCACATCTGAGGCCCTCAGCTAGAGGAAGTATAACTGATGATGGTCCCAGCTATGCTAGCCTGAAGCCTATCGTCACGTTTGCTCTGAAACCATGTTCCCATAGGCTTCCTCTGGACAAGGTTGAGAACAGCAGGGAAATTAAGGCAGGACCTTTCCTCCACTGAAGACCGACTGAGCTCCAGGACTCCCTGATCCCCTTACTGAACTTCCCTTAGCCTGCAGTGGGTCCAGGGCGCTTCCAGCTGACTCTCCCTCCCTCTCTCCTTCACTGGAGTTTAGACTTGCATCACCCTCTGATGGCTCTCCCAGCATTTTCTATCTTCCTCCCTAATTTCTGTCACAAGCATTTCCCCTAATAAATTCATGCACATCTAATACGACATTAGGGTCTTCTCCAGGGACGCTAACAAGAGTGGTATCAGGAGTGTTCCAAGAACACAGGCCAAAGCATGGGGATTTGGGATGAGCTCACCCACTGCCTGGCTGGCCAAGAGGATGCCATCTGGGTTGGTGGAGGACACAGAAAGTGCATATCACAAGGTGCCGCCAAGCAACTGTGGATCTACCCAGTGCTGACCTGAGAAGATGCCCTGGTTAGGGGAAGCTCTGGCGGGTGTGATGATAGAAGCCTCTGCACAGTAATGACAGGGTGAGAGAGAAACCTACAAAGACAGTGGAGTTGGCTGAATACTACTCGGCCGTGTTAGCGTCCTATAAAAGGAGAATGAGAATCTGAGGATTGTTAACAGCAGTCGGTGGCTATGTGTGAGTGCCTCTGCAGTGTCTCATGGATAGTCCTTTATCTCCTCTAGAGGAAGGGCAGGTAGCATGGAATAGCAGCTGAAGACATCATTGTGAGGGTCACAGCACTCCAGAGATGTTTGACACTCAGCCAAGGCACGCCTGTTGTGGGAAAGTCAGGGCCCTGCTGGGGAAACCTGAGATCCTGCAAACTGGAACAGAGTTATACGATGAGTGCCCTCCAGGACCCTCTGGCATGCAGGGGAGGCTCGGCTTTCTCTGGTAATAGTTCCCGCTTCCTGTACTGGAAGATGCTGCAGAAGCCTCCCCACTGTGATGCAGCGGGAATCCCTCTCAGGAGCTCTGCAGGAACCAGCCGGCATGGCCTTGTAGGAGCCCACGGAGCACTTCCGGGATTGGAACGTGAGGGTGTTTGATCAAAGCATCAGAATGTTAGGATGGTTGAATAAAAATCCTTTGACTTGAGGGCAGTTTCTCAGGACATGGGTGTATCAGGGACTCCAGGGCATGAGGCACACTCACTGTTGGGTGGCTCTATGTAGACTGGAAAAAGTAATGCCCAACTCTCAACAAGTTAGCCACATCTTAGTTGCCCTGGAACATGCAGAGGATGAAATAAGAAGGCTGAGGAAAGTGGAGTGTGGATGAAGCCATTATGTGAGGCCAGAGGCCCATCAGGGTCATGTCCCACCAGAAGGCCCAGAGGGCACACCCTTGTACCAGAGTCCTCATGAACGTGCTGGTGAGAGAGACCTGCATCACTAAGAAGTGTCGGGGTTCTGTCCTCTGTAGGATGGGGATGATGATAGGAAACATGGTCCCAGAGTTGGGCTAGTTACTATCTGAGGATGTGGCCCTGAAAAGATAGAGATCAAGTGGTGGCAGTGACCTGCAAAAGTCAGAGGGTACAGTTACCATGACAACCCCAACAGAGCAGCCAAGGTTATGCTTGACCTGTAGGGAGTGTGGGGAAGGTTAATAGAGGGCAGTGTCTCAGGTTCAGAACAGAAGGGCAGCCAGCAAGGGCGCTGCTTGATATCTATGGAAAGAAAACAAGAATTGAGGAGCAGGAGGCCGAGGGTGGTTGACACAATACAAAATCGTAATCCATTCTCAATGCCCAGACCTCAGCTGACTTTCAGATTCACATCCCAGTGACAGGAGGAGTCCATATCCGTAGGAGGAAGGACCCTGGAACAGCATAGAAGTGTATGCTGGCTCAATTCCCTGAGCTCTTCTGCAAAGGAACCTACAGCCATTTACTCAGGAGACTGTACACTGGGCAAGGGAAATAGGCAGAATTTGGGGGAGGATTGACATTGGGTGTGAACTGACATTGATGCCTAGATTCCCACAGCACCATCATGTCCCATCACAGAGTGGCTTCCAGAAGCCGGGACACATTATAGCTCATAATCCCGTAGTCCCAGCCCCGTTTATTTCCTTATTTCCCGAGTGCATAATTGGTCTTGATGCACTGGCAGCTGGAGTCACCCCCACTCTGGGTCCCTCGCCTGTAGAGTAAGGACTCTTATTGGGCTGAAGGCCAAAGGGAAGCCTCTGAAATTGCCCCCTTCTCAACTGAATCAGAAGTGATGTCACATCCCAGGGCAGGTCTTGTGGAGGTTAGTGCAGGTATTGTGGAGGTAGCACCACCAGTACAGAGCTGTAGGAAGTGGGGTGGTGTTGGGGTTGCCTGTTATCTCTGTGTATTCTGTCCTTGCTGAAGCCTGATGGGGCCTAAAGAATGAACAGGATTACTTCAGACTTGACCTAGTGGCAGTCTTGATTGCAGCTGCCATGCTGGCCGGAGATCACTGCTAGCGGAGGTTAACAAGGCTGCAGGCCAATGGTGTGCAGCCGGGGATTTGCTGAGTGCTTTCCTTTCCAATTAGAAAGTGGGTATGCAGTTATTCACATTCATACCACATTTATTTACAGTTTCCCTGAGAGCTATTAGAACTCTCCTGCCATCTATAACAGAGCCTTCAGAGATTCCGAACATTCTACAGAACATTCAACCTGTTCATTTCATTGGCAACATCATAGATTGGGATGGATGAGAAAGAAGGTGGAAAGTATGCTGGAGGGCTTGGTAAAACACATGCACCCCAGAGAGAGGAGGACAAATCTGACAGAACTTCAGGAGTGGCCACTACAATGAAATTTTACCAGTGTGGTGGCTAGGGGCATGCAGGGAAATTTCTTCCAAGTGAAAACAAAACAAAACAGAAAAAAAAAACAAAAACCTGTTGCATCTTTCATCTTCACTGGAAAGAAAAGAGAGAGAGAAGCACAGTGCCTGGTGAATCTCTTCAGGTTCTGATAACACTACATTCCATATCGAGGTATATCATTTTGGCAACATTTTTGGTGACATACGAGGATGCCAGCTTCAAGTAGGGCCCACACAGGAAAGGACCCTGCAGCAGATCCAGGCTGTGGTGCAGGCAGCCACCATCCCTCAGTCCCCCTGGTGCTGGAGGTGGCAGGGGTGGGGAAAGATGCAGGATGGAGCTGAACCAAGCGTCGGGGGAAAGTCACAGTGGAGGACCTTGGATTCTGGAGTAAGATCATGTCATCCACAGCAGAGACATATGCCTCCTTCTAGGAACACATTAGTGTTACTGGCCCTGATCAGATAGAATTCTTGACCATGGGACACTGAGAACCATGTGATTCCAACTGCTTATATCAATTGGCTTCTGTGTGATCTACAGAGTCATAGATTGGATGGGCCCAACAGTGTCCATCGTGAGATGGAAATGGTCCATGTGGATTGACCCTGAACCCCAAGTTAACACCCCATCCACGCAGAAAATACCTGCCCATGAGGTGTCAGTGAGCAACCAAGCGGACAAATGCAAGTTAGCCAGCCTTCACTGTGGGTCGCTCAGACCTGGCAGGATGGGTGCGTGCATGCAGGAACCACACTAGCTCCCTTCAGGTGCTCATCCTGCCAGGTCATTCGACTGCCTTGGCAGGTGCAAGTCAGTGCTGCTTGACCCATAGGTAGCCTCATATTTGGAGGCTACAATGGGCCCAGCACAGCACTGACTCCCACCAACCAAGGCTGTTCTAGCTGCTGCTGCCTCTGAATATGCAGCTTGTCAGGATTAGAGGGCCATGATAGGCCCTGTTGAGCCCTGCTAGGGCGCTATTTCTTTAGGTGACCAAATAGCCACTAAGTGACACATTGACCACACTGAGCCTCATCATGGAAGGGCTATGGGTTCATCCTCACAGGGATAGACACTTCCTCCATGGGTAGCCTTGTTTTCCCCTATTCTCAGACTCTCCGCCAGCACCACTATCCAGGAGCTGCTGACATTCCTGATCCACAGGTTTGGAATTACTCTCAGCACAGTGTCTTCCTGGGGGACCCACCTCACAGGGAAATGGAAGTAGGTGCAGCATGGGCCATGACCAGGGGATCCACTGATCCTATCACCATCTGCACCATGCAGGGGCTGCAGGCCACACAGAACCATGGACAGGCCTTCAACAGGCACAACTCAGAACCAGCCTGGAGGAAACACTGAGGAATGGGTCCATCTTTCAGGACACAGTGCATTGATTGAATCAGAGACATCACTACGGTGCTGTATTCTCAGTAGGAAGAAACTTGGGTTCAGAAACCAAGGAATGGAAGAGGGCGTGGCTCCATGTCCCATCCCTTATATTCACCCGCTGTGGAACTCGCACTTCCCATCTCCCAAATCTGGGCTTTGTAGTATGGGATGTCCTGGTTTTCCACAGGGAGGCACTCGGACAAGGGGACAAACAAGAGCCCATTGAGCTACACATTGCAGTTGCTTCCAGGGAAGTCTGGACAGTATGGGCCCAGAGACAAGCAGAGGAGAAGAGCACCCCTCTCCTCTCCAGGCAGAGGTGCTGGACCCGGATCCCCAGGATGAGGCAGGGCTGCTGTCACACAATATGGGGCAGGAGGAGTTTGTGTGGAATCCACAGATTCACTTGGGGGCCTCCTTGTTCCCCTTGTTCCATTGTAAATGTGAACAGAATCGTCCAACAACCCAGTCTGAGGGAGTTTGATTTCCAAAGGCCCAGACCCCTCAGGAGGAAGGTTTGAGCCACTCTCCCAGGTAATTTCCCAAGGCCTCGCTCTTGTGCTCTGACATCCTCGGCAGCATTGGTGCAGAGGCCCTGCTTCTCATAGGCTGTTCCCAGCCACTGACAGGTAACAGCACGGACACTATGGCAGGCCATTCCTGGGCAACAGGGGACTCCTCTATTGGCCATCTGTGGCCGGAGGACTCCTCCATGGCCTTGCTCAACTCTCCTTAGATTGCCTGTGGTCTAGGATGCGTCCAACAAACCTTCTCTCTTTTTGTCCAGCACTGGAGTCAGCCTTGCATCTGGGCCTGCCACTTTTCTCAGGGTTCTCTGACTCCCTCCCCATTTTCTATGAAAATTGTGTCCCCCAATAAACTCTGTGAGAGGCCCTGAGCCAGAAGCACTCAAGGAAATTTCTCTCAGGTTCCTGTGGAAACTGTGGGAGATGATAACTATTTGTTGTTTTGGGCTGTCAAACTTTACGTTATTTATTACACAGCAATAGACAACCAAAAGAGCTTCAAAAGAGAGAAAGAATTACTACATTTTAATTTTTATTTACTCTAAATTAACTAAAAGATATTCACTGTTATTTGGTTTTAAGATTTCAGTATTTCCATGTATCAATAGGATGTATTTTATTAACATTCACAGCAATCTATTTATTTGAACTTCAACCTACTGTGACCCAATTAAACACAAAAGGAAGATCCTGGCTATGCGAGGGTGATTAAGTGATGGCCTCCAAATAACCACCCCTGGTTATTCACCTTCCCCCAGTTACTCAATCAACACTACTGTATGTGCTACTGTGAAGGGTTCGGCAGATATAAGGAAGGTCCCAAATCAGTTGACTTTAAGGCCATGATTATCCTGGCTTGGACTGTCCTAATCAGGTGAAGTCTTAAAACAACTTGTTTCTTCCTCAGCAAAGAAATTCACAGGGTGAGCGAGATTCCATGTGAGGGGCTTCCTCCACTGCGAGCTTTGAAAGTGGAGGGACCATGTGGCAAAGGATGCTGCTGGGCTCCAGGAACTGAGAGCAGCTCCACCCCACCTCCACCCGACAGCTGCCAAGCAACCAGGACTACAATCCTACAACTGCCTGGAACTGAATTCTGCCACCAAGCTCCATGTAAACTTGAAGGACGACCCCAACTTCAAGATGAGGACACAGCTTTGTGAAATCCTGAACTGAGAATTGTTCACGCCAGGTCTGGATTTCTCATTAAGGAAATGTAGAGAAATGAATGGGTGCCGTGTAAAGTCACCGAGTTAGTGGTCATATGTTATGCAGTAACAGAAAATTAATACATAGGCTCAACAGATAAGCATATAACATTTTCTCTATTGGAATAAGTTAATGAATTGAAAGGTACATTTCTTGCGTAAAATAAAATCTTTCCTAATTTTTTTGGTATTCTTCATTTTATAATTTTTATGCAATGCAATTACATTTTAATACAATCATATTCATGAATTCACCAAAGACCAAACCTAACTTTGTGTCTATTCTATACCAAGTATGTCTTTATATACTGTGCAGTTGGTTCAGTTCCCACACCTGCTTTCCTCATGTTTCCTGCCCTGGGTCTGCAGTCACAGTTTTGGAAATTTCTCTGGGGTCCAAGACTAGGGGGTTCCTCTAGGACCTCATGGCCCTGTCTCTTCCCTGGACCCGCACAGGATGATTTCTTCCCAGAGGTAGAGAAGGAGGTGCTCAGGCTGTGTTAAGTGTGGGAGACAGGTGTGCAGGAGCTCACCTATGCCATAACTCCTCCTCTCCCACATCTCCTCAGGCTCTGACCAGGTCCTGTTTTCGTTCTACCCCAGGCAGCCCTGGGAGTGCCCAGGGCTGTGATGTGTCTCTCACAGCTTGTAAAGGTGATGTCCTGGAGGGCCTTATGTGGAAGGGAGATGGGGTAGAGGGGACAAGACTGGATTATGGTGATTCTTTGGAACATGTTGAGTGTGTAGTGGGGAGTTCAGAGCATTACCCTTTATAGCCACTGACCTCAATTTGTTCATGACTATTGTTTTCTGTAGCGTGAGACAGCTGTCCTGTGAGGGACTGAGATGCAGGATTTCTTCACGCTTCCCCTTTGTGACTTCAAGAGCCTCTGGCTTCTCTTTCTGCAAAGGCATCTGAATGTGTCTGCGTCCCTGTTAGCCTAACGTGAGGAGGTGGGGAGACCAGCCCACCCCGGTGTCTACCATGACCCCCTTCCCCACGCTGAATTAGCTGACTTTACAAAAAGAAAATGACCATCAATAATGTGAATGGGCCTCATCCAATCAGGAGAAAACTCTGTGAGCAGAAACTGAGGTTTCCCAGAGAAGAAGAAATTCTGCCTCAGAATTAGAACATCTTCTTTCTGCGTTTTCAGCCTGCTAGCTTATCCTGCAGATTTTCATACGTACCTCCCTAATAATCACATGAATAAATAGCATCATATGAATACAAATACACACACACACACACACACACACACACACACACACCCTATTGGTTCTGCTTCTCTGAAGAATCCAGGCTGATAGAGACTGTGGTATGAAGAGTGGTTCTAGAGGAACAGAATCCTTTTAAAAATTTTATAGCTAACCATAAAAAATACAGTATTAAAATATTGAAATGTATATAAGCATAATTATAATTAACAAATTAAGAATTAAATTGGCGAATAAGAAAAGAATTTTTTCTTTTCCTTATACAGGACAAGCAACAGTAATTTGGATATTCCTCAGTTTCAGCCACCTTTTGCCCTAGGTGTCCTTCACTTAAGTTTCTGGCTTGTGTTTTAGGAGTGAAAAGTCACCTGAATACTAAGAAGCAACTCTAATAATGTGAACCAGATATCAAAAACTCCTTATGGCGTGTTAACACGTGATGATGGTTCATATATATTCCAACATCTCACAACAGGCAAGCATTATTTCCAGAGGAAAATTAAGTCACTTTTGTAGCTGCTAGTGAATGTTGTACAAACGAACACTGAAGATGTAAGGCATTGTTCTGCTCTGGAGCGGTGCTTCTGTGGCTCCAGCAAACTGTGCAAAGGCTTTCTTTAATTATATATATATTATTTTATATACACAAATATTATATATATACACACCCCCTGAAACTGAAAGTTGAAAAAAGAAAAAATACAAATTTATCTTCTGTGGTACTTCAATTACTTCACTCCACTGATCATCTTCTTGGGCGTAGAACTGAAACTATCACTGAATAATGTGTTTATACACCTTGCTGTGATTCAGATGGTTATAAACAAACAACCCATTTGTTCCATTTTCTGTTGTCACTGTAACATAGTTATTAGTCCCTGATCTAACAACTCCTTCTCCAGCTCCACTCTCTGGCCACTGAAATTAACAGTCCAGGTGGTCTTTTGAGTCACTAGGTGGTTTGACAGGACAAGGTTGATTTGAGCTAATACTTCTGGCATGTCCATTTTGATTTGTAACAGAAGCTTTTTTCTGGATTCATCACCTACAAGGTGAGCTGGAAAACTGCAACCATCACCCACGCTTGAAAATACGGGAGGTAGCCAGTATTTCTCTTCATGGCCAAACACTTGTCTCCAATTTTTACTATTGTCCTGTTTTTTTAAAACCAACACAGCGGTAGTAGCTGAAAAGAGAGAGGACGATGAAGAAGAACTTCGTAGGCACAAAGAAAAGGAAAAGTATGTGGAGCTTTGCTGTGTATCTGTCAGTTCATTCTACTCCACTAGAACACGGTGTTCTCAGGACTTGATGCCCTGCAGGCCCCCAGCTGAGGGCAGCGAGCACCCTGAGAGTGACCTGGACTCGCCTCTCGGAGTGTAATCGCACAGCCACAGCATCTGCATGTGAAGCTGTCCTGCACTTCTGGAACCGTCTCTCTTGGTCATGGTGGCTCCTGTGACATTGTCCTTTCTTCTATTTTCCTTTCTTCCTCTGTCTTGTTGCTGGGGATAACTTTGCCCCTGCTGGCATCATGTCCTGAAGAGCTGAGGATGACACATCCTGGCTGGCAGCCTCCCTGGTCAGCCTTGGGTCACTGTCTAAGCGCTGCCCGTGGCAGGACGTTCTGGGAATGAGCGGCAGTGCCTCATGGAGCTGTCCCTGTGAGAGTGGCCCGCAGGTGTTTGTACCTGTGGCATTTTCACAACTGTTTCCAAGACTCAAGACATTCTTGAGTCTTGTGGGAGGAGACCAGGTCTGGGTCCTCACCTGTGTCCCCCATCTGCTCATCTGGATGGCTATGGGGCTGACATTGTTGGAAATGAGAAACGCTGCCCCTTCACAAGGCACTAGCTAGTTTCTCTCTTCTGGAAGGCGGCAGCACAATGCCCAGGCTGAGATGGACACAGGAGTCAGCATCCTAAAGTAAAACATATGATTCTCAGAGAAATACCTGAGCTTTTCAATATGAATGAACAGGACCTTCACCCCCTGGCAACTGTGTATTTCTCCTTGAGGTGTGACCAAAAAAAAGAAGAGAGAGAGAGAGAAAGAAAGAAAGAGAGAGAGAGAAGGAAAGAAAGAAGAAAGAAAGAAAGAGAGAGAAGGAAAGAAAGAAGAAAGAAAGAAAGAAAAAAAGGAAGAAAGAAAGAAAGAAAAGAAAGAAAGAAAGAAAGAGAGAGAGATACAGAGAGAGAGAAAGAAAGAAAGAAAGAAAGAAAGAAAGAAAAAGAAAGAAAGGAAGGAAGGAAGGAAGGAAGGAAGGAAGGAAAAAAAGCAGGAGAAGTTGTGGTGACTGGGGTGTGGAGAGCTGGGACCCTGGCCCTGTGCAGGTGAGTTGCCAGGTGCTTCTGGGGAAGCCGCCACCATCCTCGGCTCTGGCAGGTTGGGGCACCACAGAGCCCGCCTTCTTGACAATGCCGTCTGTCCCAGTGACTCACCAGAAGTCACAGCGCCCAGATTAGTTTTGTGTTGATAGAAAATTTTAAAGTGTTATGTAACATAATTTTACGCTTTTTGAAGAGGCAAATAAGTCTCTCTGGCTCAGCTGCTACTCATGGCAGTCTCTCTAATGTGCTTGAAAATGGTCAGATCTGTGGGGTCCACCCTCAGTGAAGACCTGCGCTTCCCTGCTGGGTCTATTTTCTTGTGTCTTTGCCTGTTGGTTGCCCCTGTGACTGGTGACCTCACGCTCTCTGGTGGAAGCCATGCTCTCTTGCTCATTGAGGGTTGGAAAACTGGAAAATTACGCTTGATGAGGATAGGCAGTAGCATTGGTTCTGTGTGGCACTGTCATCACCCGCACTTGAATGGGAAGCCGTGTTTCAGAAAGTACAAAACGTGGCCCCATCCCTTGGCTGCCAAGTGGCTGCCAAGCAGCCTAGTGGCAATGTGAGCCCGAGTGGATGACACTGTGATGCAGGACAGGATGGATTCAAGGGCCCCTTCCCAGCTCAGGGATTGACTGCAGGGCTGGTGGTAACCAGGGCTGAGAGGAACCTGGAAACATGCTGGGGTGGGGTCGGGTGAGAGCCTGGAGAGAGCCTCCACCTGTCCTCACAGGGCCTGGAGGAGACATACTGAGGGGGGGCACCTGCCCCTCCACTCTACCTCACCATTGTCCCCCAGCCACACTGGCATCCCTGGTGTCCACCGGGCACTTTTCACGTGTCTCCTCTTCAACCTTCAGAACCTCTCCGTAAGGTCCATGTTGGATTTACATTTCCAGAGTTGAGGGAAGACTCTGAGCCTGGGAGACTCCATAGGGCGGGGTCCACACACTATGACTGATGCCACAGTTGAGCCACAGCAGCTTGGACTTCGGACCCCAGAGTGTTCTGAGCTCTGAGTTGCTCTGGGCTGGCGGTGCCCTGTGCCAGCTGCACTGAGGCAGCCGTGTGCCTGCTCTTTTCAGTTGTGATAAAATACACATCAACACAAAATTTGCCATTGTAACCATTTAAGTGTACAATGCAGTAACATTTAGTAGGTGCACAATGTTATGCAGCCATCATCACAATCAAGTTCCAGAGCATTTTCACCACCCTAGAAGGAAACTCTGTACCTGCTAAGCAGTTACCTTCCACTCTCCCCTGCCACCAGCCCCTGGCACCATTAACCCAGGTTCTGTCTCTCCAGATTTGCTTCTTCTGAATATTTTATTAAAATGAAATCATATAATATATGGCCTTTTGTGACTGGCTTCTTTCATTTGACATGTTTTCAAGGTTCATCCAAGTTGTAGCATGTATCAGTACATTATTCCTTTTATGGTAATATAATATTCCATTGCAGAATAGATTCCATGTTGTTTATCCATTCATCAGTTGATGGGCATTTTCTTTTAAATTAAATAGAGAAAACAAAAGAGGAGTTACAAATTATCACCCCCCCAAAAAATCCTTGCTTTTCTATTTACCTATGAAGTTACTTTTAGTTGCATACTTCTTTGCTTCATATGACTTCAAGTTGCTATCTAATGTCCTTGTATTTCAGTGTGAAGCACTCCTTTTAGCATTAATTGTAGAATAGGTTTACCAGAGACAAGTGCCATCAGCTTTTATTTACCTGTGCGTGTCTGAATTTCTCCGTTATTTCTGACAGAGTTTTGCTAAATATGCAACTGTCAGTTGAGACAGGTTGTTTTTTTCTTTCTGAACTTTAAGTTTGTCATGCCAATGTCTTTTGAACTCCATAGTTTCTGAAGAAGATTTGGTGGTTAATCTCATGGAGGATCCTTGTACTTGATGAGTCCCTTCTCTTGTTGTTTTCAAGATACTCTGTTTGTCTTTGACTTTTGACAGTTTCATTATAATGTCTCTCAGTGTGGACATCTTTGAATTGCTGCTACTTTAAATGTTTCAGTGTGTTGGATACCCAGATTCATGTTTTTAATAAAATTTCCGAAGTTTGGGGTCATTATTTCTTTAAATACTCTTTCTTCCCTCTTCTTCCTTCTCTCTTTTGGGGACTCCCAAAATGCATATACTTGATGTTATCTCTCAGATCTCTTCTGTTCATTTTTCTTCATACTTTTTCCCTTCTGCTCCTCGAATGGGCAATTTCAATTGACCTATGTTTGAGTTTACTGACTCTTCATTCTGCAAACTAAAATCTGCTCTTGAAGCCCTCCAGTGAATTTTCCATTTTACTTCCTGTACCTTCCAGCTCCAGATTTCCATTTGCTTCCTTTTCACAATTATTTATTGATTTCTGCTATTTAGTGAAATGTAGTTCTCCTGATTTCTTTAGTTATTTGTCCATGGTTTCCTTTAGCTCTTTGACTATGTTTAAGACAGTTGATTCAAAGGCTTTGTCTAGTAAGTCAGTCCATTCTTCTTCAGGAACAATTTCTTTCCATTGTTTTTCCTGTGAATGAGTCATACTTTCATACATGCATAACTCATGTTTTTTGAAGTTGAAAACTAGACATTTTCAATATTATGATGTGGTAACTGTGAAAATTACATTTTCTAAACTATTTTTGTATAGATTGTATTCTTTATTGTATGTGGTCACTGAAGTCTCATAGTTGTAGATATGTGGCCTTATTTCTGAGTTCTCTATTCTATTCCATTGGTCTATGCATCTGTTTTTGTGCCAGTACCATGCTGTTTTGGTTACCGTAGCCTTGTAGTATAGTTTGAAGTGAAGTAGCATGATGCCTCCAGCTTTGTTCTTTTTGCTTAAGATTGTCTTGACCATAAAGCTCTTTTTGGTTCTATATGAATTTTAAAATCATTTTTTCTAAATCTGTGAAAAATACCAATGGTAGTTTAATGAGAATAGGATTGAATCTATAAATTATTTTGGGCAATATGACCATTTTCATGATATTGATTCTTTCTATCCATGAGCTTGGAGTGTTTTTCCATTTGTTTGTATCCTCTCTGATTTACTTGAGCAGCAATTTGTAGTTCTCCTTGAAGAGATTCTTCAATTCCTTTGTGATCTGTATTCCTAGGCATCTTATTCTGTTTGTAGCAATTGTGAATAGAAGTTTATTCACGATTTGACTCTCTGCTTGTCTATTGTTGTATAGGAATGCTTGTGACTTCTGCCATTGATTTTGCAGCCTGAGACTTCTTTTTTTTCTTTTTTTTTCTTTTTTTTTTTTTGATTTTTCTTTTTTTTTCTTTTTTATTATACTTTAAGTTCCAGGATACATGTGCATAAAGTGCAGGTTTGTTACATATGTATACTTGTGCCATGTTGGTGTGCTGCATCCATCAACTCGTCAGCACCCATCAACTTGTCATTTACATCAGGTATAACTCCCAATGCAATCCCTTCCCCGTCCCCCCTCCTCGTGATAGGCCCCAGTGTGTGATGTTCCCCTTCCCGAGTCCAAGTGATCTCATTGTTCAGTTCCCACCTATGAGTGAGAACATGCGGTGTTTGGTTTTCTGTTCTTGTGATAGTTTGCTGAGAATGATGGTTTCTAGCTGCATCCATGTCCCTACAAAGGACACAAACTCATCCTTTTTTATGGCTGGCTGCATAGTATTCCGTGGTGTATATGTGCCACATTTTCTTAAACCAGTCTGTCACTGATGGACATTTGGGTTGATTCCAAGTCTTTGCTATTGTGAATAGTGCCGCAATAAACATACATGTGCATGTGTCTTTATAGCAGCATGATTTATAATCCTTTGGGTATATACCCAGTAATGGGATGGCTGGGTCATATGGTACTTCTAGTTCTAGATCCTTGAGGAATCGCCATACTGTTTTCCATAATGGTTGAACTAGTTTACAATCCCACCAACAGTGTAAAAGTGTTCCTATTTCTCCACATCCTCTCCAGCACCCGTTGTTTCCTGACTTCTTAATGATTGCAATTCTAACTGGTGTGAGATGGTATCTCATTGTGGTTTTGATTTGCATTTCTCTGATGGCCAGTGATGATGAGCATTTTTTCATGTGTCTGTTGGCTGTAAGAATGTCCTCTTTTGAGAAATGTCTGTTCATATCCTTTGCCCACTTTTTGATGGGGTTGTTTGTTTGTTTCTTGTAAATTTGTTTGAGTTCTTCATAGGTTTTGGATATTAGCCCTCTGTCTGATGAGTAGATTGCAAAAATTTTCTCCCATTCTGTAGGTTGCCTGTTCACTCTGATGGTAGTTTCTTTTGCTGTGCAGAAGCTCTTTAGTTTAATTAGATCCCATTTGTCAATTTTGGCTTTTGTTGTCATTGCTTTTGGTGTTTTAGACATGAAGTCCTTGCCCATGCCTATGTCCTGAATGGTATTACCTAGGTATTCTTCTAGGGTTTTTATGGTATTAGGTCTAACATTTAAGTCTCTAATCCATCTTGAATTAATTTTCGTATAAGGAGTAAGGAAAGGATCCAGTTTCAGCTTTCTACTTATGGCTAGCCAATTTTCCCAGCACCATTTATTAAACAGGGAATCCTTTCCCCATTTCTTGTTTTTCTCAGGTTTATCAAAGATCAGATGGCTGTAGATGTGTGGTATTATTTCTGAGGACTCTGTTCTGTTCCATTGGTCTATATCTCTGTTTTGGTACCAGTACCATGCTGTTTTGGTTACTGTAGCCTTGTAGTATAGTTTGAAGTCAGGTAGCGTGATGCCTCCAGCTTTGTTCTTTTGACTTAGGATTGTCTTGGAGATGCGGGCTCTTTTTTGGTTCCATATGAACTTTAAAGCAGTTTTTTCCAATTCTGTGAAGAAACTCATTGGTAGCTTGA